>NW_021827407.1:0-10467 GCF_006345805.1 Octopus sinensis | reverse complement strand
CAATTATCACGACGCCAATCACAGAGACGACAGCAAAGGCGATGATGATGATGATGATGGTGGTGGTGGTGGTGGTGATGATAAGTGATGATGGTGGTGGTTGGTGATGATGATGATGATGGATAGTGATGTTGGTGGTGGTGTGGTGGTGGTGGTGGTGATGATGATGGTGATGATGATGACGATGGGGGTGGGTGGTGGTGGTGGTGTGGTGGTTGTGGTGATGTGGTGATGATGATGATGATGTGTATGTGATGGTGATGATGTGATGATGATGATGATGGTGAGATGGTGGTGGTGGTGTGGGGGGATGGGATGATGATGATGATGATGATAGTGATGATGATGTGTTGGATGATGATGATGATATGATGATGATGAGATGATGGTGTTGGTGGTGGTGATGATGATGATGATGATTGTGATGATGATGGTGGTGGTGGTGATGATGATGACATGATGATGATGATGATGATGATGATGGTGATGATGATGACGGTGATGGTGACGATGATGATGATGATGATAGTGACGATGATGATGGTGATGATGACGACGATGATGATGATGGTGATCATGATGATGATAATGATGATGGTGATCATGATGATGATGACGACGATGATGATGGTGATTGTGACGATAATGATGATGATGATGATGATGGTGATTATGATGACGACAACGATGATGATGGCGATGATGATGATGGTGACGGTGATGAGAATGATGATGATGATGATGGTGGTGGTGATGATGACTAAAACAATAATAAAGGTAGCCCCTTACACGTTTCTATAATTACGAGATAGGAACGAGGGGTGTAGTCCGTATTCCTTTAAAGCAGCTCAGATGTGCATGGAATTATAATGGATGACTTGTATTAATTTCTTTATCTCATATTTTCTCTCAATAGTCCTTCGTCCAACTTTGCTTCTTTCTTCTCTCCTTTCATTTCTTCCTTTCCTTTCTTTCTTTCCTTCCTTCTTTCATTTTTCTCAAATTACTTTTCCTGTATAGCATAAAAGATGAGATGCGCGAGTGATGTTGTTGTTGTTGTTGATGTTGTTGTTATTGTTGTTTTTGTTTGTATTGCTTTTATTATTATTATTATTGTCATTATTATCGTTATTATTTTTCTTGTTTTTCTTTCTTCGTTTTTCTTTTTTTTTTTGTTTTGTTTCGTTTTGTTTCGTTGTTGCTCATCAGTCGTTATTCAATATTCCCAGATCATCATAACGAGAGGGATTTAATTATTACCGAAGACAAAAGAATAAAAGTAGAAACATAATTAAGCACAATACACACACACATGCATACATATATATATATGTATGTATGGTATATATATATATAATATATAATATATATATATATATATATGTATTATATATATATATGTATATATATATATATATAATAATATATATATATATATATATATATTATATATATATATATATAAATACACATACACATATACATATGTGTATATATATGTAGATATGTATGTATAAATATATATCTATATATATTATATATGTATGTATGTATATATGTGTGTATATATATACATATGTATATACATACATATACATATATATATATTTATATAAAAGTAAAGTGAATCTGTAAATATATATCTATATATATATATACATACATATATATATGAATATGTGTATATATATATGTGTGTATGTATGTATATATGTGTATGTGTGCATGTGCATGTGTATATGTGTATGTATATGTAAGTTTATATGCATGTATGGATATATATCTATATCTATCTATATATCTATCCATATATATACATAAATAAATAAATAAATATATATAATATATATATGTATATATATATATGTATATATATAATATATATAATATATATGCATACATGCATATGTATATCCATATATAGATATTCTTATATATATATTTGTGTGTATATTTATATATATATATATTATTTTATGTATTTACATAATTCATATATATGTAAGGACATACATATGCATGTGTGTTTGTGTGTGCATATATATATATATATATATATATATATATATATATATATATATATATTGAGAGAGAGAGAGAAAGTGAGATATGCATATCTATATCTGTCTATGTATGTATGTATCCATTTATCCATTATATATATATATGTGTGGATCTATATAGATCCAGATACATGCCTGTATCCATCCATGCTTTCATATACATGTTCAGAGAAATGTCAATGCAACAATACACGCACACATGCTTTCAGATGCCTCATTATACACAAACATGCATGCATCCAATTCCTACATGCACACACACACACACACACACACACACACACACACACACACACACATCTCCTTTTCATGAGCGAGCTCCGTATAATCACTCACCGTCGTCTTTCAGCTACAAAGAAAATTACTTTGAGAAGAATAAAAAAAAAGGAGAAAAAAAAGAAAAGAGGGAACCAAAAAACAAACAAAAAACTAATGAAAGAAAAGCAAAAACAAAAAACATCTAAAGAAACAAACAAATGTATACAAAAGAAAAAAAAACAGAAAACAAACCAGAGAAAAACCTATTGATATGGTATTTCAAGAAGAAATTAGTAGAGGTCTTGTAATACCATTCACATATTTGTTGATTTATAGAGACTTAACTATTTTTGATAGAAGCCAATGAAGGTGCTTCCAGGTAATCTTATTTCTAGTCTTCTCTTACCTTTCTACTTATGTCTTGGATGCCCCGAAAGCCCCAATACTTAACTACTATTTATACAAGCTAAAGAGGTCTCTAGATAATTCTGTCTCCGGTCTGTTATAATTACATTCACATCATGGATATTTTATATACAGCCACCACTTAACCATTGAAGGAGCCCCTGGGTAATTTTGTCTCCAAATTTCTGTTTATAATTCCACTTATGTTTTGAATGCTTTAAAAGCCCCCCCCCCAGTACTTAGCTATTATTTATCCAAGCTAAAGAGTGTGTCTCTAGATAATTTTATCGCTATCTTCTATTATAATTATATTGACATCTTAGGTGCTTTATATACACCTAGTGCTTGACTATTATTTATAAAAAAAACCCATTGAGGGAGCCTCTGGGTAATTTTGTCTCTCGTCTTCTGTTAAAATTCCATTTGCATCAATGATGCTTTACCGAAACTCAGTACTTGGCTGTTATTTATGCTAACCATTGAAGGAGCCACTAGGTAATTTGATCTTTAGTCATAATCCTTAATTTACCATTACTCTTTTACCCTTTTACTCTTTTACTTGTTTTAGTCATTTGACTGCGGCCATGCTGGAGCACCACCTTTAGTCGAGCAAATCGACCCCGGGACTTATTCTTTGTAAGCCTAGTACTTATTCTATCGGTCCCTTTTTGCTGAACCGCCAAGTGACGGGGACGTAAACACACCAGCATCGGTTGTCAGGCGATGGTGGGGGGACAAACACAGACACACAAACATATACACACACAAACATATACACATACATATATATATATATATATATATATATATACGATAGGCTTCTTTCAGTTTCTGTCTACCAAATCCACTCACAAGGCATTGGTCGGCCCGAGGCTATAGCAGAAGACACTTGCCCAAGGTGCCACACAGTAGGACTGAACCCGGAACCGTGTGGTTGGTTAGCAAGCTACTTACCACACAGCCACTCCTGCACCTACCATTGGTAAATCATTTTACCAATGTAATCATTTTACCAATGGTAATATCCATTTACCATTTTGGCACAAGTTGGATGGTTTGAGTGGATCTGGTATGACACAGGCATGTTCCAACGAGAACACCCCTCAGCACCCATACCACACACCGTTATCCACTCACCCACACACACAATCTCCAATAGCATCACCAAACATACCCCTATACAAGCAGCCACACGCAGTACATCAAACCACACACCATCAGGCACACTCCCATACGCACAAAAGCACTCAATACCTAAACACAGACAATACACAGGGTGCATAAGATATTTGAGGACAGATTTATGTTTATAAAAAACACAACAGCGCCGCCCCATGCTTTTTCCGTGCCGGTGGCACGTAAAAAGCACCATCTGATGGTGGCCGTTGCCAGCCTTGCCTCGCCCCCGTGCCGGTGGCACATAAAAAGCACCATCCGATCGTGGTCATTGCAAGCCTCGCTTGGCCCCCGTGCCGGTGGTACTTAAAAAGCACTATCCGATCGTGGCCGTTGCAAGCCTCGCCTGGCCCCCGTGCCGGTGACACGTAAAAAGCACTATCCGATCGTGGCCGTTGCCAGCCTCGCCTGGCCCCCATGCCGGTGGCACGTAAAAAGCACCATCCGTCCGTGGCCGTTTGCCTGCTCCGTCTGGCACCTGTGCGGGTGGCACGTAAAAAGCACCTACTACACTCACGGAGTGGTTGGCGATAGGAAGGGCATCTAACCGTAGAAACACTGCCTGTTCAGACTGGGCCTGATGCAGCCTTCTGGCTTCATAGACCCCAGTTGAACCGTCCAACCCATGCTAGCATGGAAAGCGGACGCTAAATGATGATGATGATATAATAACAGATAATAACAGATGCAGCGCGAATTTTTGTCAGTGAACAGGTCGCGGTCCCAAAGCGACGAAAATATTTTGACAAATTAAACTTAAATGTTGAAGTGAATCTAACGGTTTTGTGTGTTTCTTAAATTGCTTGTAAACACCTTCCACGCTGCAATTGTTTTCGTTCTAGCACACGATCTCAGATCAAGTCACTTGCTATGCAAGTACATCTCCGTAATAATAACTTTATTTATCAAAAAATGTTATGAGGATAAAAGTAAACCTTCTTTTCTATAATGTTATTCAATAAAGCCACCTTCAGCTTCAACAACTGCTTCTATATGAGATCTAAATCATCTACATGCTCGAATCAAGTGGTCCTGGTTAATTTTGGACATTACTCTGACTATGGCAGCCTTCAAAGAATCTTTGGTGTTATGGGCATGTTCGTTGACCTCTCTCTCAACAATGCTCCAAATGGATTGAGATCTGGGGAATTAGGAGGCCAAATGTTAGGGGTCATGTGATCGTGGATCAATTCCTTTGTCACTAAAGCCATGTGTGATAGTGCAGAGTCTTACTGAAACACATATGCCCTTCCATTGCATACACTATCTATCCAGGGCTTGACAATTATTTCCAGGACCTTAATGAAGGTGGAAAAGTTAACGCTAAGGCCTTGTGGAAAGAAGTAAGGAGGCATCACATGTACTTCATTGCTGATAACCTCTAAAACCATATACACATGTATATAGGTGCAGGTGTGCATGTTTGGTAAGAAGCTTGCTTCACAACGACTTGGTTTCAAGTTCAGTCCTGATTTTTTTATTCACCATAAAGGTTATATACAGAATTGGACAGCACATCCGGGGAACTTAAAATAACAAAAGCGAATGACAAGACAAGAAAAAATAAAAAATAATAATGAATTATGAAAAGATATTTACAATGAGGTGTAAATGTCCACTAGATCCCCAGAATCGAGTGGTTACATTTTCGGCAGTTTTTTCCACAAAATTCCAACAAACATTCTACATAGGCGCAGGAGTGGCTGTGTGGTAAGTAGCTTGCTTACCAACCACATAGTTCCGGGTTCAGTCCCACTGCATAGCACCTTGGGCAAGTGTCTTCTACTATAGCCTCGGGCCGACCAAAGCCTTGTGAGTGGATTTGGTAGACGGAAACTGAGAGAAGCCCGTCATATATATGATATATATATATATATATATATATATATATATTATATAGGCGCAGGTGTGGCTGTGTGGTAAGTAGCTTGTTTACCAACCACATGGTTCCGGGTTCAGTCCCACTGCATGACACCTTGGCAAGTGTCTTCTACTATAGCCTCGGGCCGACCAAAGCCTTGTGAGTGGATTTGGTAGATGGAAACTGAAAGAAGCCCTTCGTATATATGTGTATATATATATATGTATGTGTGTGTCTGTGTTTGTCCCCCTAGCATTGCTTGACAACTGATGCTGGTGTGTTTATGTCCCCGTCACTTAGCGGTTCGGCAAAAGAGACCGATAGAATAAGTACTGGGCTTACAAAGAATAAGTGCCGGGGTTGAGTTGCTCGATTAAAGGCGGTGCTCCAGCATGGCCACAGTCAAATGACTGAAACAAGTAAAAGAGAGTAAAGAGTATAGTTTCAATAATACCTTTTTCAACATTTCAAAGTACATTTTCAAAACAAATTTCGAATATACGTATCCCAAAACTTCAACACACATTTTACAGAGCTTCAAAAAATTACTTTTCTCAATTCAAAGTACATAATTTCAAACTTACATATCACAGAATTTCAACAACATTTTACAGAATTTCAAATTACATTTTCAGGATTTCGAATTACATTTTCACAGAGTTTTTCTTTTTTTAATACAATCTTAGATGTATTCTATTATCTTTCAAGTTCAGTCCCGCTGCGTGGCACCTTGGGCAAGTGTCTTCTACTATAGCCATGAGCTGACCAAAGCCTTGTGAGTGGATTTGGTAGATGTAATCTGAAAGAATTTCGTCATATATATATGTATGTATGTATTTGTGTGTCTGTGTTTGTCCCCCCCACACACACACACATACATCATTTGAGAACTGATGTTGGTGTGTTTACATCCCCGAAACTTAGCTGTTTGGCAAAAGAGACCAATAGAATAAGTACTAGGCTTATAAAGAATACGTCCTGAGGTCAATTTGTTTGAGAGAAATTAAAATAAACTATCAGTTCAAAATCAGACATTTTATTCCTAATGACCTGATATGTATGTTAACCCTTTCGTTACTGTATTTATTTTGAGATGCTCTGTGCTTCTTTCAATTACTTTAAATATAACAAAGAATTTAGTAAAATAACTTATCATTAATCTAGTGTTAGGAACATAAATTGTGACTAAGGTTTGGTGGAAGATTTTAAGTCAGAACTTTTGAAAACAAGACATTTGTATTACAGAACCAGGTGCAGTTTCAGCTGGGTTGGTATCAAAAGGGTTTAAAATATCATGGTGACTTTAACCCTTTTGTTACCATATTTCTGTTGAAATGCTCTGTGTTTCTTTCAATTACTTTAAATATAACAAAGAATTTAGTAAAATAACTTAGTTATCATTCAGCTGGTGTTAGGAACATAAACTGTGACTAAGGTTTGGTGGAAGATTTTAAGTCAGAACTTATGAAAACAAGACATTTGTACTACAGAACCAGAGGTGGTTTCAGCCAAGTTGGTAACAAAAGTGTTAATGTGTGTTTTTATGCTTAATTATAATTATTTCTTTATTATTATAACAAAACATAAAAACAAAGATATATGTTCAGTTATAATATAATTAAGCACCTGAGATTAGTCACTAGAGACAGGCCAATTTTCTTGCAAGACAATGCTGAACCACATGTTGCATAAAGAATGCCGCTCAAGTTAGAGGAACTGAACTTGGAAGTACTCTGTCATCTACCATATTCACCAGACCTTACACGAACGTATATAAACAGGAGATACAAATATTACAGGCACTTCCCCCACAAACACACATACTAACTAAACATAGACACACATAGAGGTATACTTATGTGTAAATGAAGACACACACAATAGGAATACAAAATACAAAATGGCTGACCGTTAGTAAGGAGAGACACACAAATAAGAAAGAAGAAAGCAAAGGACCACTGATGAGGTTACAGGAGTGTGACGAAAGAACTCTGGCCGAAATAAGATTAAGATTAATGTAAAAAATGAATAACGCTGAAGGGAAGTAACACCAAATATATAGTGCATGTGTTTTTATTGGCTAAACTGGGAAAATGACCATTCCGAAATATAACAACAATAATAATATATTATAAAATATATATTACTAAAAAACCCAGGTTTTTCTACACACATATATATCTTTCTGAAGATATTGATTTAATCTGGAATTTAATGGAAAGTATAATAAAGTATAATGTAAAATGATGCGCACACGTGTGTGTGTGTGTGTGTGTGAGAGAGAGAGAGAGAGAGAGAGAGAGATAAAGAGAGAGAGAGAGCATATGCTGCTATCAACATTATTCTTGTTTAAGACTAATAAATTCATACTCTACAAAAATATAGAGAGAACTCTCAGATTAATGGAAAATAGTTTTTATTATATTGTTGTATTTCGGAATGGTCATTTTCCTGGGAATTTATTGTCTTAAACAAGAATAATGTTGATAGCAGCATATGCTCTCTCTCTTTATCTCTCTCTCTCTCTCTCTCTCTCTCTCTCTCTCTCTCTCTCTTTCTCTCTCTCTCTCTCTCTCTCACACACACACACACACACGTGTGCGCATCATTTTACATTATACTTTCCATTAAATTCCAGTTAGCTTCATTCCAGTTTAAAATATCTGTTGATATAAATGCCATGTCATATAAATATGACCAACGTGTACGATATAAACACTGTCAGATGAATTGACAGTTGAATTATTAACACTTTCATATAAACGCACAGGGGTTTCAGGCTAAATTTAATGGATTTCTATGTCTCCTCTATGAGAAACGGCTTCTTGTATTGGTGAACACTCAGCAAAGTTGAAGAACATAGAAGTTAAGATTGCAGGTGAGATAAAATTCGCAGACATGGAGGACTGGAAGCCACCTGAATATTGGGAAAGAGTTACCTGTATCATGATGGTTTATGCTAGGTATTAATATGCTGACATCATGATTGCTGCTCAATAATCTGTGGACACTGCAAAGACTGTAAGATGCGATATGGACAGCTGCAACTGAGACTACAAAGCTGTGGCCAGCAGGAAGGGACACAGTAGGTGTTGTGAATGGTGGTGAGCTGGCAGAAACGTTAGCATGCCGGGCGAAATGCTTAGCGGCATTTCTTCTGCTGTTACATTCTGAGTTCAAATTCCGCCGAGGTCGACTTTGCCTTTCATCCTTTCGGGGTCGATAAATTAAGTACCAGTTACGCACTGGGGTCGATGTAATCGACTTAATACCTATGTCTGTCCTTGTTTGTCCCCTCTGTGTTTCGCCCCTTGTGGGTAGTAAAGAAATAGGTATTTCGTCTGTCTTTACGTTCTGAGTTCAAATTCTACCGAGGTCGACTTTGCCTTTCATCTTTTCGGGGTCGATAAATTAAGTACCAGTTCCGCACTGGGGTCGATGTAATCGACTTAATACCTATATCTGTCCTTGTTTGTCCCCTCTGTGTTTAGCCCCTTGTAGGTACTAAAGAAATAGGTATTTCGTCTGCCGCTATGTTCTGAGTTCAAATTCCGCCGAGGTCGACTTTGCCTTTCATCCTTTTGGGGTCGATAAATTAAGTACCACTTACGCACTGGGGTCGATGTAATCGACTTAATACCTATGTCTGTCCTTGTTTGTCCCCTCTGTGTTTAGCCACTTGTGGGTAGTAAAGAAATAGGTATTTCGTCTGCGTTACGTTGTGAGTTCAAATTCTGCCGAGGTCGACTTTGCCTTTCATCCTTTCGGGGTCGATAAATTAAGTACCAGTTACGCACTGGGGTCGATGTAATCGACTTAATACCTATGTCTGTCCTTGTTTGTCTCCTCTGTGTTTAGCCCCTTGTGGGTAATAAGGAAATAGGTATTTCATCTGCCATTACGTTCTGAGTTCAATGGCAGTCACCTATCACACCAGTGGGAGGAACCCACTTTGCAGCACGACGAAAAGAACTTCTGCCAGGACCAGCTGCGCATCACCCAGAACTATAGGTTGCTTACCTGCAACCCATGTGATGTCCCACTTATCATTTAAATCAAAATTCCCCAAACTATAATGGTCTTTGGATGTGTCCCCAGCACACATTTGTCATCCATAACCAGGGTCTTGGGATTCATTCAGACAATTTGCGCCTTGTTTCCCTGAGCATGGATACACTGAAGCTTCGGCGTCTGGCGATGGACTTGGTAAACACCCACAAAGTTATCAACCACCTCACCAACAACAACACTGAACACCTTTTTGATCTCCATATGTCCAACACACATGGACATGCCTACAACGTCATAAAACAACACAGCTCCCATGACTTTTGGAAACATTTTTTCACGCTCAGAGTTGCTGAAGCATGGAACAAACTGCCTGCGTCAGTTGTTGACTGCCATGACACTGCATCCTTTAAGGCCCTCATGCTTTCTGAAATCTGCCGAAACTACACCTGATTATACATACACTTTAGATGAGTTGTAGTGCACCTGAGCACTGTACACAATGCTTTATTATTATTATTATTATGTAGAGCTACTGGAGACTAGGGTCAAACCCTGGATGGAGAGAATGTTGGTAAAAGGTCACTACTTTAGTGAAAGTTTCATAGAGAGGTCCTGTGAGTTTTTGAGAAGCGTGTGTAATGAAAATATCAGAAGGCATTTTTTATACTCTCTTATTATTTTACTTGTTTCAGT
>NW_021827406.1:0-10467 GCF_006345805.1 Octopus sinensis | reverse complement strand
TTTTCTGTCGACGAGTAAATAATAAGATTAATTACCGAAGCTGTGCTTTTAAGGATCATTTCTTAAGTATTTTGTCGCAACGGCATTCGAATTCATTTGATTGCTCTAACAAGATTAATATGAATGGAAGGGTTTGAGTTATTGGTGGAGGACAGTAAGAACGAGGAGGGAGTAATGACTTGAAGGATATTTATAAGATGCGAGAGAGAGGAGAGAGAGGTCACATTTATTTGGGAGGGAGAGGGTGATAATCACATGGAGAATAACAAGATTAATAAGGTGAATAATAACAAACTTGATAGCGCTTTCTTTATTTGCCACAGGGGCTGCCGATCAGAGGGACACTACAAGGAGAAACGTTAAAACCGATGAACGTTTATGTGGAATGGAGCATGAGAAAACGTGGAAAATAGCTGAATGAAAGAAAATGTAATTTTCTTTCTATGCTATGATTTGAGCGAGATTTTGTTTTTGATTACTCGCAGCTCACGTGAACATATAGGTGGTCCAAAATTTACTCTTTAAAAAAGTACCAATATCATACGGCAGACTCCATTGAATGTTCTCCTACATTCACCTCATGCAATGACACAAAATTCAAAACATAAAAGTGATGAGGGACAATATCCTTTATGAAATGAGCGTATGATTCGAAACAGATCCGGTCGGAATTTCGTTAATCTGATAATGGAACAGATAATGTTATACATCGTAACACTTTCTTTTCTGGGAACTGGACGGAAATCGGCTGCTCTGAGGAGCGCCGTCAAATACTGATGGTCACCTCTCGTGAAGTAGATGAAACCTTTACCAAATCTAGGTATAATCTCCACTTTGTCTTCGATCAACCGTTTCGAGAGGAAATTTTAAGAAATAGCCGACTGTAGGATTCCAGCCGCACAACTTCGAGGATCGAAGTTTCTGTGCTCCAGCTCACCCAAACTCTTCATGGACAGATTTCTTTGCGTTTCCAGCAGCACAACTTACAATGACATGTGCAGCATTCTGGTCAATGTGTTTAGTAATTAATTACAGAGAAATTATTTTTAATTACTTTAAAAATACTCAAAATGGTAAATATTATAGCAAATAATACAACTACTAATAATAATCCTTTCTACTATAAGCACAAGGTCTGAAATTTGGGGGGAGGGGACTAGTCGATTATATCTACCCCAGTATTTCAGTGATTATTAATTTATCGACCTGGAAAGAATGAAAGGCAAAGTCAACCTCGGCAGAATTTGAACTCAGAACGTAAAGACTGACGAAACGCCGTTAAGCATTTTGTCGGCGAGCTAACGATTCTGCAAGCTCACCGCAATAATAACAATAATAATAATAATAATAATAATAATAATAATAATAATAATAATAATAATGATGATGATAATGATGATGATGATGATGATGATGATCCTTTCTATTTGGGAGAAGGGATTAAGTCGATTACATCGAACCCAGTGTTTCACTGGTACTTAATTTATTGACCCCGAAAGAATGAAAGGCAAAGTCAACCTCGGCGAAATTTGAACTCAGAACGTTAAGAGGTGAGAAAAAATAATGAAAAGTATTTTTTGCTGCCACTCTAACGATTGCGCCGCTGCGCTCTGTGATTTAGGTAGCTTTTGAGGGGAGGGTGTAAGTCGATGTCATCGCCCCCACTCCAGCACTTCACTGATACCCAATTTTCTCGACCCCGGAGGAATGAAAGGCAAAGGCAATGTTACATGGGATTTGAACTCAGAGCATAAAGTGTCTGAAGAAAAAAATGCAAATCAGTTTCTCCATGGTGATGATGATGACGACCATGATGGTGATGATGATGAAAATGTTAATGACAATGATGAAGATGATGATGACGATGAGATGACAACAACGACGCCGACGACGATGAGGAGGAGGTTTGAGGATGATGATGACGGTTATAGTGATGATGGCTATGGTGATGAGGACGATGAAGGATCAGGATGATTCTGATAATCACGACGACGACAATTATGATGATGCCGGTTGGAAATACCAACTTTTCCGAACCAATCCTAAAGAAAGTGCTAAAAATCTTTCGAAGCGGAGCCAGTTCTGTGGAACTAATCCAATATGGCTAAATGGAAGGAAAGGAATATTTCTTGGAACAATAAGTAGATCAGTAAAGACCTTAATTCCAACAGGACTGCAGAAATAAACCATAAAATTCCCGGATAAAAGCTATTATCGATGAAATCAATATGGTCTCTACTTAAAACTAAAAGCAGTTCTTGCAGGAGACAACGTTGATAGAAAAGCGAAATCCTGAGTTCCGGGTCGAAATCTCATTGCTATGTCTTTTATATGTGTTTATCGATTATAATTAAATAATTGTATTTGATTTATGAGGAGAGACACACAACCTAATGGTACAAAGTATTAGACTTCCGGTCACAGCTTTCCGACCAGTTCAGTCAGAGTTTATTATTTGGTATTCTTTATTACAAGTTAATCATGGGACGACGGGCAGATTCCGTGACGCTTTACAGCGGTTCGAAGGCTAGTGGGAGGAAGAGGAAGAAGAAGAGGAAGATATACATAGATATAAGATCCCTGCCTCAATGCTTACGATAGAGTCGACTCGGCTTAAAGCACGGAGAGACGAGATGACGGTTGCGTTAAGCTGCGCGTTAGATTAGAAATGTCACTTAAGAACAACGTTCCGTCTGGCGCTGTTCCATACAGTTTCTGTCAAGCAAATCCTCCTGAAAGACTGTTGTTAACTCGACGTAAGGTAGAAAAAAAGTTCAAGTTGTGCAATGAGATGGATAACTTAACCGCGTGTTTTAGACGATCATTGGACAAGACATTTAATATTCATTAGGAGAGTCATTACGAGAATACGTATCAAGTCTTCTAGCAGAAATATCGGTAGAGTGAGTTGATTGATGCACAATTTTGGCAATGAAAGACAAGAATAGGAAGTGTATATATTAAGATATAAAGGTATGATATGATATATATAATGGAGCAAAAATGCAATAGAGGACAATAAAACATCTAGACAGATCGACGATATAAAAGGCGGACAGGAAAAACAACAGAGGGGACAGGAGAAGAAAGGACGGGTCATTCGTGGCGTTATTTCACCAGTCAAGTTTCCAGATCGTCCTTACAGTTTCAGGCAGTTACACTTGGGTCTGTTCAAATCTGGTTTCCTCCAAAAAGTCTAAGCTTAGATTTTTTGTAAGAAAGCAAGTAAATATATACGACAACGAAGACAATAAAACGAAGAACATGTTACACAATTACAAACACAAACAACAAAAATATAACAAGCGGTGTCTTTCGACTGAGGACGAATCAAATTGAGCTGGCGTGTATAGAATGAAAGCCTTGGGGCAGGAAGATAGGAGATGAGCACAAGAGGTGTTGGCGGTCGGCAGTCAGGCCAAGAAAGGAAGATCATGGCTGGCCGAACACCGTCGGTCACGTGGGAGATGGAGAGAAGGGAAGGGAGCCGAGGGATTGCAGGAAAAAAGGGAATGAAAGAAAAATCAAAGGGACAACGAGAAAGGGACAAAGGAGATAAACGAGGAGGAAAAGTAGGAATTAAAGAAAGAGAGCGCCACGAATTGTAAGAGAGGGGGAGCGAGAAAAAGAAAAGAAGAAAGTATGAGGCGGGACAAAAGTCAGAATCAAAGAATCGTACAAAATTTATATGTATATATATATATATATACGCGAGAAAGAAGCAACAAGAATGGATAGGTTTTTAGTACTAAAAACCTATCCATTCTTGTTGCTTCTTTCTCGCTATAATCACCCCACATTACTGTATTGTTAAAACAGTATAGTTTTCTTTTGGTGCATCTAAGTTAGGTACCATATTCAAGTAAATTCATTTAATTAAATTGAATTTTATTGCTTTTATATATATATATATATATATATATATATATATATATATATATATATATATGTATGTATGTATGTATGTATGTATGTATATATTTCAGGTGTAGTATATATTAAGATATGTTCTATGTTAGGATTTAAATATGTATCAGGTGTTTTATATGTGTGTGTGTATGCGCATGTGTATGTGTTTGTGTGTATTAAGGTGTCATATATATATATATATATATTATTTTATTTTATTTTATTCTTTTATTCTTTTGCTTGTTTCTGTCACTTGACTACGGCTATACGAGAGCGGCGCCTTTGGTCGAACAAATCGACCCCAGGAGATATTTTTGAAAGGGCTTGATAGTACTTATTCCATCAGTCTCTTTTGTCGAACCACTACGTTCGTAGACATAGACAACACCAACATCGGTTGCCAAGTGGAGACAAGCAAACACACAAAGGCGCACAATACACATAATATGTATATACATATATGTATATATGTAATATATATAATTATATATATATATATATATATATATATATATATTATATATATATATATATATATATTATATATATATATATATATATATATATATATATATATAATATATATATTTATATTTATATATATATATATATATTATATATATATTATATATATATATATATATACACGATGGGCTTCTTTCAGTTTCCATCCATCAAATTCACTCACAAGGCTTTGGTTGGCCCGAGGCTATAGTAGAAGATACTTTCCCAAGGTACCACGCAGTGGGACTGAAACCGGAACCATGTTGTTGGGAAGCAAGCTTCTTGCCACACAGCCACAATATTATATAAATGAGTAAATATATACGAGTAACTATTCAAATGAATATTCGTATACATATTATTATTATTATTATTATTATTATTATTATTATTATTATTATTGAGTGAGAGAGCAGTTCATGCCATCAAAGTGACACTGGGGTAAAATATACGAAGCCCAATATACCCATCATGACTACCCGTCTGATAAGGGTACATCAGGCACATGCATCACAACCATATGTGCGCGACATGGTGATCTCATATCAAGATAAACAGCACATGACCTTGCAGGTGGGGCCCAGGTTGAGTAGCCCATCCCGCTCAAAAGGTCCCTGAATAAGGGTTGTTTAAGGATGTTGAAAGAACCACCCATGTTTCCAGAGGTGAATTATTCAAACCCCAAAGAATACCTCTCAACACATGGCTATGATGCTACCCCACTACTTCTGCTCGTGATCAGAGATGCACATATCGTCAGCCACTAAGGGACATGCTCAACTGGTTAAGGTCAAACAACTGACAAGCAAATCTGTTGTATTGAGCAGAATATTTGCTGTAGACCATCTTTTATACCAAGACAAAACAATGTACATGATAACACTTCCAATCAGTTAAGATCAGAAGCCATGAGAGCCACTGCCTTATTATTATTATTATTATTATTATTATTATTATATTATTATTATTATTATTATTATTATTATTATTATTATCATTATTATTATTATTATTATTACTATAATTATTATTATTATTATCATCATTTTTATTATTATTATTATTCAGTAGTTTTATTTTTATAGTGTGCTTTCACTTCACTACCGAGCGCAGCTCATTATTATTATTATTATTATTATTATTATTATTATTATTATTATTATTATATTATTATTATTATTATTATCATTATTATTATTATTATTATTACTATAATTATTATTATTATCAGCAGTAAGTATAGCAATAATTAATAATATTTTCTATTCTAGGCACAAGGCCCGAAATTTTGGGGGAGGGGCCAGTTGATTAGATCGACCCCAGTACGCAACTGGGTCTTAATTTGTCGACTCTGAAAGGAATTTGAACTCAGAGCATAAAGACAGACGAAATACCTATTTCTTTACTACCCACAAGGGGCTAAACACAGGAAGGACAAACAAGGACAGACAAATGGATTAAGTCGATTATATCGACTCCAGTGCGTATCTGGTACTTAATTTATCGACCCCGAAAGGATGAAAGGCAAAGTCGACCTCTGCGGAATTTGAACCCAGAACGTAACGGTAGACGAAATACTTATTTCTTTATTACCCACAACGGGCTAAACATAGAGGGGACAAACAAGGACAGACATAGGTATTAAGTCGATTACATCGATCCCAGTGCGTAACTGGTACTTAATTCATCGATCCCGAAAGTATGAAAGGCAAAGTCGACCTCGGCGGAATTTGAACTCAGAACGTAAGAGCAGACGAAATACCGCTAAGTACTTCGCCAGGTGTGCTAACGTTTCTGCCAGCTCGCCGCTTTGTAGCAATAACTAGCAGTATCGCCCGGCGTTGCTCAGGTTTGTAAGGGAAATAACTATAAAGCATTTTTAGATAGTTATAGCCAAAAAATAGCAAAAAAATGGGAAAAAAATGATGGTAAATTTTTTTTGAGAGTTAAAAAAGGTGGAGTCCCCTAGACGGTCTGTGGTTTGGGTTTCTGATTCTCGACCCCATGTCGAATTTATCGATTTTTTTCAGAACTGGGGGAACTTTTCAAAATTTTCGCTGCGTTAGTTTTGAATTATGACATTGGGCTATGTGTGTGTCAAGTTTCATCAGAATCGGTTGAAAGCCGTGGTCAGAGTGAGGGTACGAGAAAACAGACACACAGAAAACGCACAGACAAACTGCCGTTTATATAGAGAGAGATTAATAATAACAATATCAGTGGCCAGCAAGCAATAGTGCCGTTAAATAGCTAAAAGATAAAATTCTGTCATTAATTTGTAATTATATTAGAGGGTACACAAAGTACCAGCTTGCTAGAATTAAGAGCTAAAATCCTGAAATAAGCCTTTGTCTCCCTGAAAAACATAACGGACCAACAGATGATCGGGCAAACGAGCAAAGAAATTTTATATACCACCTCAGCTGAGACTTGTAGAATGAGGTAACAGATATACCCGTATCATGATTTCGAATTTTGGGTTATTCCTTAATTCTCTTCAGCAGACCATCATGTTAAAAATCCTACTCGCCTCGTTGTGTCCGTTAAGCGTATATATAACGTGGGGTGTATGTTAAGATAAATTACGTATTAAGTAATGTTATATAATGTCTATCATTATACGTATGTATACATATCTTAAGATGTGGTATGTATTGGATATAGTATATATTCAGTGTACATGTGTGTGTGTGTGCGTGTTAATTTATGGTATATATTAAAACATATAAACGGCGTGGGGTTCATATAATCTGTAGGGTGACAGACAAAACGTATTGTGGTATTTGATTACGTTCCTTTAGAAAATCCTCATGACCCCTTCACGTTTCATCTGTCTTCAGAAAGCGATGCCCTAGGAAAAGGATTCCTTTGCAAATAACCGAATGGAAATGATGTCGGACAAACAATTCCACAACGTCAATCAGTTGGCAACGCGTGTCTGTGTAACAGTAAACAGCAGTGCGCTTCTTTTCTGAGCGTCTCTATAGCTATCTTTCCGTTATCATTACACCTGCTCTCGCATCTCATATGTCACACATTCAGTCATAAACAACGTTTGCCCACACACACACATTGTAATAACAAAATTAATTATACAACTTTGAATCTCATTGTCAGTTTTAGCACGCACACGCTCATATATGTATGGGGAGAGAGAGAGGCGAGGAAGTACCTGTGTGTGTGAGTGTGTGCATGTTCGTATATGTGTGCGTGTGTTTTTATACATACACACACACACACACACAACACACATATATATATATATATATATATAATCAAAATAAGCAACAAGAATGACTCCGGTAATTTGGTACGATCGTTTCGTACTACATCATTTTATTAAATGTTGTAAGTATTACAACAGTTCTAAAATGCTGAGCACTCATTAGCCAATTATAGAGGTTTTCCATTAATACAAAAATTTTTATATCAAGTGGCAACATTATAGAGAAGGTAGATACATAGACAAAGATGTGGATTTAAATTTTACGAACATTTGAGGTAGTGGAGCCCATCAACTGACATATTAGTATATATCTATATATATATATATATATATATATATATATATATATATATATCGCAGTATCGACCAGAAGATCAGCTGCTGTTATACACCGACGCTCACAATGCTCTTCCAATTCTGTCTTGATTGCACCAATCGTTTCCACTATGAGTCGAATTGTGTAGCCAAAGCGCCTTCCCCTCATTGTGGACCTCTTCCAACCCACCGAAGAATCACTAAGCCACAGAAGAAAACAGTCGCGATGGGGGAAAACATTGGTGAAGAAGAATAGCGTCTTACCTCCGCCAAGGTTGTAGGAGGAATGCTAGTTAATTTGATAAAATGATTTCGAATTTAGCACCAAAGGCGCCTGAATCTCTCAGACTGCGGGATTCACAAGCACTCGTAGCCGGACTTGTAGATTTCTTTTTAAAATCAAGTCTAGAGTTGTTTGTTTAGAAGAAGCTTTTCTTCTTTTTTGGTCCCTGTAATTTTTTCTGCAACACGCAGAAGCATTTGTTATGGTAGTAGAAAATGTTGCACTTCGTTCGAAATTTCGATCTTGTGCTTGAAAAATAAAACTCATAAACCCGGTAGATCTCGTAAAACGGGTCCTCATAAAGTCAAGTATTACTGTGTTTTATATATAAAACAACAACCCTTTCCGAGCCATGGGGTCATAAGGCCGATTTCCCATATTCAGTAGCGTACTTCTCCCTCTCCTGGGGCGTTGGTCCGTCGCAGGATTGCTATTTTTGCCAGATGAGTGAAATAGAAGTGCTTTGCTCAAAAACGTCACGCATCGCTCTGTCAGAGAATCGAAACTACAGTCTTACGATCATGAGTTGCGTACAACACCCTAACTACTAAACAAGAAGTGACATAGCGGAACTGTTATTTTAACGGGTTGTATCTATTTATCACCCGACGAGATACAACTGCACCACCGAATGCTCCTGAACCAGTTGTTGAGTGTCCAACCCATGAGGAATCGATGGTAGATGTGTTGAAACAATTGTCGCAATTAATAATAAATTTCGTTTATTCATCTTCCGTCTTTCATTTGCCATAATACATACAACCCACACATACACACACACACAACACACACACACACACACACACCCACACACACACACACCACCACACCACACACACATATATATAATATATATATATATATATATATATATATATATATATATATATATATATATATATATGTATGTATGTATGTATGTATGTATGTATGTATGCATGCTTGCATGTATACACGCCAACGAAATAGTTTTCATAAATTAAGGGCTCTGCTAAAGAATTCGATAAAATAAGTATCACGCTTAGAAAAAAAGATAAGTACTGGAGTTGCTTTGTGCGACTAAATCATTTCAAGGCGGTGCACCAGCCTGGCCGCAGACCAATGACCGAAACAAGCACAAAAGTTAAACTATACAGAACAACAACACAATATACAGGTACGACATTCCGTAAACCTTAGAAAAATCTCATATTATGTTGGATCCCCACATTATTAACGAGGTTTTTTAAAGTTGTGTTCACAATATCATTCCTCCCACACAAACGAACTCACTCATTGAGCACACCAACAGCTAAAGTTTTCCCCTACACTTTATGTTTAGCGGAGAAGGTTTACATATTCAAATGAAAACATAACCAACGGAAACTTACTGGTAAATATCAGTCAGTTTAGCTTATAGCGTACTTTCAAATGAGAGAAAACTTATAAAATGTGATGAACATACATAATTCATAGCGATATGATTTCGTCATTGCAGCTGCTACAATACAAATTAGACATGTGTGTATTCACGTGTATTTGTATGTATGTGTGTGTGTGTGCGCGCACACGCGCTCAGTGTATGCTTTTATACAGATGTGGAGAGAGAAGGAGAAGGTTTGTAGATGAATTAAAGAAAAGCTTATATTTCGAATATAGAATATTTACTGAGATACTCTAAAAATTCTCATTTATTATCTAAATCACTAAGAATAGAGAAAGAAAGATGCAATGGCGGACAAAGAGAGTATACACATACATACAAAGAGACAGAAATATGGACATACATACACATATGTATTTATGAATATATATACATATATACATTTATATATATATACATATACACACACACAGATGCATATATATATGCGAGTGTAATTATATTTGTGTCTATGTGAATGTATGAACGTATGTATGAATGTACTTATATATATATATGTGTGTATGTGTGTGTACGTGTGTGTGTATGTATATATGTATGTATGTATTTATTTATATATGTATATATATATGTGTGTGTGTCTGTGTATGCGTCTGTGAAGGTACTGTACAGATGCGTGTGGAAGCCAGTCGAGCAAGTATGTATATGTGTATATGTATATGTGTATATGTATATGTGTATATGTATATGTGTATAAGTATCGGTGTTTATGTGTGATTGAATACGTATGTATGTGTATACGTGGGTGTACATGTGACTGCATCTCTCTCAATGCGTGCCAGTAAACAAGTTGCGGCACGGTGATTT
>NW_021827405.1:7500-10402 GCF_006345805.1 Octopus sinensis | reverse complement strand
ATAGAAAAAAGTCCAAAGAAGGAAGACGGAAACAATTCAAGTAAACGAATAAAAACAAGACAACATGAGGATGTGCATATGAAATATGTTACTTGACGTTTGGTGAAAGGAGGAGAGAGTTTTGACGTTTTGAGCATAGCTCTTCGTCGGAAAGGAGAAAGGAAAAGTCCGAAGAAGGAAAAGAAATCGCCAACGAAAAGAAAGAAAGTAACAGAAATATAAAATATGCATTTTCTACATGTATCTTCTGCGTTGCTCTTTGATTTGACATTCGAACTTCTTGCCCCGCCAGAAGTAGCCAGGAATAATCTAAGATCTCCCTTACTGTATCTCTTTTTCTTGGACTGCTGCCAGGAAATATTTACATTTAACCTGGACGGAAATGATGATAAATAGCAGCAGAAATATTTATCAAAATTATCGGCTATTAATAAATTCTCCGTGAAATTTTCCTGGAAAAAAAAAGAAAACAAATAAAGGATGACATATTTAAAACATCAACAAACAAAAAAACTCATTAACTGCTTTAAGATTAATATTTTTTTTATATATCTGTGTGTGTGTGTGTGTGTGTGTGTGTGTGTGCGTGTGTGTTGCCTCACACACACACACACACACTGGCGTTTCGGCATAAGATACAGATAGTATAAGTATCAAACTTTAAAAAATAGGTATTGGGGTCGGTTTGTTCAACTAAACTATTCAAATGGTGCTACAATTAAAAATGAATTATAAAGAATTCCAGAATAGACTGGTTTGGCATAGAACGTAGAACACTGGATCAAAAAGAAATTTCTTCCAGTATTTATCTTTCATTTCTGTTACTTCAAATTCGGACGAAGCTGACTCTGTTTTACTTTTACAATGCCTTCATCCTAACGAAATCGATGAAATAAAATATATTGGAAAGAATCCGATTCATTCGTCTACGCAGGCTTGAAAGATCAGTTTTAAAAAATAAAATAAGTTTCAGAAAACAGCTGCATAAAGTTTTCGAAAGGTGACGGATTGTGTTACAAAGTAGCAATAAATTAACATTTTGCGAGAAAGTAGTGCGTGCGTGCGTGTGTGTGTGTTGAATATATGTATGTAATAATATATATGGGTGTATTTATGTGTATATCTACATACGTACGTACAAGAACGCTGTAGTTCGCTTATAATAGGGGATTTGAATGGATTAACGGAACCTGTAGAGCTAGACATTTCCATGACTGTTTTTTTTTTCTGAGGATGGGCCTTTACACCTGAACTATAAAGGTTTTGTGAAACATTCCACATTGTCAGAAGCTTTCCTATTTTCTCATTTTTCCTTCGTATATGTGCACGCGTGCGTGGGTGTTAACGAGGTGCGTTCAAAAGTATCCGTTGTACTTTTTCCTGCCGAAGCTAATGCCACGTGACCAAAACCCTTTGGATGGGACGTGATGCTACCTTCCTGCGCGGTGAAACATTTTCGCGCCGATAGCCGCGTCAATTTCCGGTTGCTACGCCTAGAGTACAGGCGTGTAGTGTGCGTTTGACGGATTTTCGTTTCCCCGCAAGAAAACCCGATCTTATCGAGCAGAGATATTACATGAAATTTGCAGGAGCTTGATGATACTCAGATCGCACCATCCAGAAGACTCAGCAGACCATTGGCGATGAAGCCATGGACAAAACTCAGATCAAGGAGTGGTACAACTGATTCAGACTGGCTGCACTTTAGAGAGAGCAAGGCACACTCGGGTAGCCATCCACAAACCAGAACGATTGAGAAGGTTCAGCGAATGATCGTGGAAGACAGTCAGGTAACAATCCAGGAAATTGTTGATGAAGTGGGAACAAGCACAGGATCAGTGCATTCCATTTTAACGGAGGATTTGTGCATGTGGAGACTGTTGGTGAAATTCGTACCCAAGGTGCTGGCGGAGCAGCATAAGCAACTCCGAATGGAAATCGTTCAGGATATGCTGGACTGTGCAAACCACAACCCGGACTTCATGAAGACTATCATCACCGGCAATGAGACATGGGTTTATGGTTACGATCCGGAAACCAAGTTCCAGTCCTTCCAAATGAAGCATCCGTAATCACCAGAGCTCCTAAAAAGCACGACAGGTTCGCAGCAATGTGAAAGTAATGTAACCTGTTTCTTCAACTCCCGTGGTATCGTGCATCATGAATACACACCAATCAATCATTAAGGAAGCTATAACCTGGAGGTTATACGTTGCTTTCGTGATGCTATGCATCGAAATCGGCCAGACGTGGGTGGCGAAGAATTGGCAACTTCACCATGACAATGCGCCCGCTTATTCTGCCCACATAATCCAAGCTTTCTTAGTCAATAACAACACATCACTTGTTCGACAGGCTTCCTACTCTCCTGATTTTGCAATGTGTGACCCCTGGCCCTCCGCCAAACTGAAAACCATGCTGAAAGAGAAACGATTTCAGTCGCGAGAGGAAATTATGAGAAAAGCGACAGTTGGGTTCCGTAAGCATTCCAGAGGTGCTCCAGAAGTGTTATCAGTTGTGGCAGAACCACTGGGAGAAGTGTGTCAACTTCCAAGAGAAATATTTTGAAGGCGATCAAATGATATTTGTGAAATGTACAAAATTGTTTTATTTTCATGCTCAAAGGTCAGATGCATTTTGAATACATCTCGTGTGTGTGTGTATATATATATATATATATATATATGAGTGAGAGAGAGAGAGAGAGAGAGAGACAAACAGACGGATAGATATGCCTACACATATACATGCATACGTAAATACATGCGACGGACTTTTATGGTTTCCGCCTATCAAATTCACTCAGAAGGCATTGGTCAGTTTGGCGCTAGAGTACAAGACCAATGTAGCACGCAGTGTAGCCTGAACTCGAAACCCTCTCGTTGGGGGAGCAAACTACTTT
>NW_021827405.1:0-2500 GCF_006345805.1 Octopus sinensis | reverse complement strand
TTTAGTAGGCGAAAGATTACTGAATCTTTTCATAACTCATACGTCAAAATTTGCAACTCAGTTTTCGAATCCGTAAGGAACATACGCGCGCGTGCACACACACACACACACACACACACAAACTCTGTCTTATGTGTGTGTGTGTGTTTCTGTGTGTATATTGTATACCGCTGCTCACTCTGGTCCTGTCGCATGGGTTTCAGATGAGATACCTTCCGCTCTAAATACCGTTGTTCTTTGTCAACTAAATTAGGCTGACGAATCGTGAAATGTTGTATCCAGATGCAATCACTTGTTTTTCTGTCAAGTATTATCTGAGTGAGATTTAATTACCCACTCTGGATCTCTTTTGCTTACATTACCAAAATAACATATTCATATATATATATATATATATTATATATATATATATATATATATATATATATATATATATATATATATATATATATATATATATATTTAAAAATGAGGGAGATAAATTAATATTAATTTTAATTCCTTGTAGTTTGATCGTTGATGGTCTATTTCTAGCATACGGCCGACTCTAGCAGTAAGCCCTGCCAATAATAATACATATATATATATATATATATATATATTATATATATATATATATATATATATATATTATATATATATATATATATATATATATTGACTGTGACGAAACCAACGATTAACGAATTTTTTCGACGTTTCGGTCAACATTTTCATTGAAAATATATTTGATGGTCTCCTTAAGAAAAATGAATCCTTCATTGGGTCTAGTTGGTTTGGCTGCCAAGCATTTCGAAAATTAGAGCTTATCGAAAATTTTTAAATTTGGCACATTAATATACTTTTCCAAACTGAATTGCTGAAGTTATTTCACTTTTGCCAGAAAAAAATGTTTTAAAAAGTTATAGAGGTTTAAAATTTGATCATTTTCATTCAGTTAGGAAACAGTCATTTTGTGCGTGACTGCACATTTTGTTGTCAACATTCTGAAAATAGTACATGTTTTCAATATTTGTAAACAACGTGTTTTGTAGTTTGAAGCAT
Organism: Octopus sinensis; assembly: GCF_006345805.1. Taxonomy (NCBI): domain Eukaryota; kingdom Metazoa; phylum Mollusca; class Cephalopoda; order Octopoda; family Octopodidae; genus Octopus; species Octopus sinensis. The sequence goes on along the minus strand of NW_021827405.1, from coordinate 1,456 downwards.
TCAATATGCATTTAATGATTTATCCAAGAAACATTATTTAGCTGTTATTTTTAGCACACTTCACAACCACTTCGATGACAAAAAGAAATTAGTAAACAAGTAGTTTTAAGCATTCAATATGCATTTAATACAAATGCGATGAACAACACGTTACATGCGATAAACATATTACAATTTTCCCCACAAATGGTTTCAATACGGTTTTAAATGAAAGATTTGGAAGAATTAGATGAAGTTCTCCAGTAATTTTCTTTCATGTAAATAAATGTTTGTTAATTAAAAAATTTGCCAGCAAAATCTTATAAAATGACAATGTTCTAAAGATGTACACATTTAGATGTTATATATGAAAGTAAAAGTGTAAGCAAAATATGCTTAAAAAGCAAACATTTAAGCATGCAATAAGCAACACACTGCAAAATATTTTTGAAATTAAAAACGAAAGTTAGAAATACATTCAATCAATTTCTCAAGCAAATCACAATTTATGTATCTCCTGCGCCACATAAATTCACAGGGATATAAATCTACCACAGAACGGTGAGTGCCACAGCGTTGTTTATTACCTCGCTTCACAGAGGACCACGCACTCTCTCCTTGTTGAGTGTGGATACCATCTTTCGGATTAACAAAAGTTGTTTCAGTATATTTGTCAACACGCAGATAAAAGAGTTCTCGGTTCCGCTTGTTATTATGGAAACAGACACATGTTTTCTCGCAAACAAAAGTGGTCTCATGTTCCCCTTGTTACTATGGAAACGGGCATGAATGTGTCTGTGGCACACGATTGGCTGAAATTTCAAACTTTAATTGCTAATAACTATTTATTGATTTATAGCGAAGATAATTTCACGGCCTTCATTAGCCAATAAAAGTGTATCAATACATTGAAAATTAAATCAATTTGAATAGACTTAGATCCAGCCAAATCGACTAGATCCTCCTTCATTTAATGTCTAACTGCTTTTATGTATAACTGTACATAAAAACATGTACGAAAGTAAATACGCACTCACACACACACACTAGAGAAAGAGAGAATGAGTGAGTGAAAACGTGTTTACTATATTAACGTATAAACTTGAAACTCGCATTTAGTATTTGTGTTAAACATTTTCAATATTTTCTTGCTCTCTGGTCTCTTGTCTCACTCTCGCTCGTTCTGTCTTTCAACCTTACCCCCGTTTTTCTGAAACGCGCGCGCGCACACACACCACACACACTAAACATGTCGCACTTAGTGATTTATAAAACGTGCAGCGCCGCTTTACTTGTAGTGAAAGTATAACGTTATTCAGATGTTACTACTAACGGTTCCCCATTTATTCTGAAGGAATGTCTTTTCTTTCAAGATAACCCCCTACTGAGAGGGGAGAGAGAGAGAGACAAAAAGGCAGACAGACAGAGAAATAAAGACGTTCTTTTAAAGAACAAATTCTGATGACGTTGTTTGGAC
>NW_021827404.1:2500-10645 GCF_006345805.1 Octopus sinensis | reverse complement strand
AGATAGATTGGTTGATAGATAGATAGATAGATAGATAGACAGAAAAAGACAAAAGTATAGATAGATGGAATAAACAGACAGACAGACAGACAGAATATGCATAGAGAGGTGTGTGTGTGTATAAGAATATATATATATATATATATATATATTATATATATATATATATATTATATATGTGATGTGTTATACATATGCATACAAGCATATATTATGTATAATCACGAAGATATACAGAGACAGATATGTAAACACACGGCAATCATTATACACACATCCAGAGTGTATAAAGTCAAGTGTTTACACATTAGACACTACTCCACTTGAAGTTAATAACACAGACCTAAACAAGATACACACACACACACCGATATACACACATACATGATCATATATATATATATACATATAAATACCATTACCCACACACCATGCATACATACACACATGCATATATAACCATACACACACATGTATATATGTATACATATATACATGCATATATAAACATATATATACACACATATATACATACAAACATATACATACATATATGCATATATATACAATATACCAACAAATATATATATATACACACACACATAATCACATTTATTTATACACACACACACACACACAGACACGTGTATATATATATATATATATATATATATATATATACGCATATCAATATATACACACACCAAGAGCCAGTGTCTATATCCTTGTTGTTGACCTCTAACCCTTATATAATATAAACACCCAGTTAACACCCAGTTCTATATACATGCAGGTAGGTACTCCACAGATATGCTGGTTAAGTACCCCCCAGGGGCCAGTCAAGAGATATTACTGTGTCCAGGGGCAGTGGCTTCGTAATGGTTCTGTGTCTGTGTGTCCAAGGGCCACATTCACTGATGGACAATAGAGTAATGGGTGATTACAGCAGCAGCAGAGAGTGTATGTATGTGTGTGTGTGTATATATATATATATATGTACTGTGTGGATGTGTGTGTGTACAGGTTTTTCTTGCTATGTGTATTTGTATGTATGTATGTATGTATGTGTGTCTATGTTCATGTTTGTGAGTACATATGTCTGTGTGTGTGTGTGTGTGTGTGTGTGTATCAATGTGCATGTGTGTGTATACATGTGTGTGTGCATGTGTGTGTAAGTAGATATGAGATATGTAGAAATATATGTGTGTGTATACATGTGTGTGTGTAAGTAGATATGTAGAAATATATATATGTCTGTGTGTCTGTCTGTTAGTGTGCACACACACACACACACATACATATATATATATATATGCAAACACACACACACACATATATGCAAACACACACACACACACACACATATATATATATATGCAAACACACACACGCACATATATATATCTGCAAACACACATATATATATATATATGCAAATATATACACACACACACACACACATATATATATATATATATGCAAACACACACACATATGTGTCTTCTACTATATCCTCAGACCGACCAAAGCCTTGTGAGTGGATTTGGTAGATGGAAACTGAAAGAAGCCGGTCATATATATATATATATATTATCCCTTTACTAGTTTCATTTACTGGAATGTGGTCATGATGGATGGCCACCAGCCCTCTTTCACACGCACATATATATTCTCTTATACACACACGCACCTTTGTGTTGGGGGGCATCTTTACCATGTTATCTCCCCTACTTTCCTCCTCGTGTTTGACCCTTCTGTCCGGCACTAGTCGCCATGATAGATTGTTAGCCACTAGACAGATTTTTTTCTCTCCTTGTTTTTTCTGTGTCCCTTTCTGTAGAAGAGCGTAGGCTCGAAACGTAAAAGACTTTTTCTATTCCTGAGCGTTATACTAATACATCTGTTTGTTTTGTACACCGCCTGTCTTCGTCTTTTTCATAAACTCTCCCTATATATATATATATATATATATATATATATATATATATATATGTGCGTGTATGTGTATATGTTTTTGTGTCTGTGTTTGTCCCCCTAGCATTGCTTGACAAACCGATGCTGGTGTGTTTACGTCCCCGTAACCTAACGGTTCGGCAAAAGAGACCAATAGAATAAGTACTGGGCTTACAAAGAATAAGTCCTGGGGTCGATTTGCTCGACTAAAAAGGTGGTGCTCCAGCATGGCCGCAGTCAAATGACTGAAACATGTAAAAGAGAGTAAAAGAGTATCCATTCTGATTGGACAATTATTTCATTATCTTAAATTATTATGAGATTGTGAAGAAAACGTGAAAATCAGACAAAACTGGAATCTCTTTGAGTAATATATTCCTCTATACACAATCATACACACCCATGTATGTGTGTATATATATATATATATATATGCCTGTGTCCGTGCTAGTAGGGTGCCAAGAGCACCATCTGAGCATTATCGTTGCCAGAGCAGCCAACTGGCTCCTGTGACGGTGGCACGTAAAAGGGCACCATTCGAACGTGATCGTTACCAATGTTGCCTTACTGGCACCTGTGCCAGTGACAAGTGTAAAAAGATTTGAGCGAGGTCATTGCCAGTACCGCCTGACTGACCCATGTGCCATGGCCCATAAAAAGCACCCACTACACTCTCGGAATGGTTGGCATTAGGAAGGGCATCCAGCTGTAGAAACACTGCCAGATCAAGACTGGGGCCTGGTGCAGCAATCAGGCTTGCCAGCCCTCAGTCAAAATCGTCCAACGCATGCTAGCATGGAAAGCGGACGTTAAACGATGATGATGATGACATATATATATATATATTTATATATATATATATATATACATATATATAAAAGCACCCACTACACTCTCGGAGTGATTGGCATTAGGAAGGGCATCCAGCTGTAGAAACTCTGCCAGGCCAAGATTGGAGCTTGGTGCAGCCTTCTGGTTTGCCAGCACTTAGTCAAAATCGTCCAACGCATGCTAGCATGGAAAGCGGACGTTAAACGATGATGATATATATATATCTGTGTGGTAAGTAGCTTGCTAACCAACCACATGGTTCCGGGTTCAGTCCCACTGCATGGCATCTTGGGCAAGTGTCTTCTGCTATAGCCCCGGGCCGACCAATGCTTTGTGAGTGGATTTGGTAGACAGAAACTGAAAGAAGCCCGTCGTATATCTGTATATATATGTGTGTTTGTGTGTGTGTGTGTTTGTCCCCCTAGCATTGCTTGACAACCGATGCTGGTGTGTTTATGTCCCCGTCACTTAGTGGTTCGGTAAAAAGAGACCGATAGAATAAGTACTAGGCTTACAAAGAATAAGTCACGGGGGTCGAGTTGCTCAACTAAAAGCGGTGCTCCAGCATGGCCACAGTCAAATGACTGAAACAAGTAAAAGAGTATATATATATATATATATATATATATTGTGTGCACGCATATATTTGTGTGTGTGTATATAGTTGTATATTTTCTTTGTTTTTATAGTCCATGTGTGTTTATGTCTATATGTAAATATGTGTGTGTGTGTGTGTGTGTGTGTGAGACACACCAGTCCCCCGCTCCCCGATTCCAACTCCTCAAACCACAACCACCGCCTCTCCTCCACGACCACCACCACTGCCATCGCCAACACACTTCTGTTAATTAGCTAATTTCTTTTCACTTTTTCTCATCCAATTCTTGTTTTTTAATTAACAATCAGAATGATGTCTGTTGTTGACATTGGGAAAAGGTGTGCAGTGACAACTGCATCCGTGTGTGTGTGTGTGTGTGTGTGTGTGGCTTGGCCCCCTTGACTATCTAACGATGGGGAGTGGTGGTTTGGGATAAGGGTGGTAGTGGTGGTAGTGGAGGGGGGTGATGCTGGTGCTGGCAGCGGTGGTTGTGGTAGCAGTGGTTGGTGGTGTTTATGGCAGTGGTTGTGGTGTTGGTGTTTTGATGATGGTGGTTGTGGTTGTAGTAGTGGTGATGGTGGTAGTGGTTGTGGCGGTGGTGTTGGTGTTTTGATGATGGTGGTTGTGGTCGTAGTGGTGGTAGTATTTTTGGTGGTTGTGGTGGTGGTCGTAGTGGTGGTGACGGTGGTAGTATTTGTGGTGGCGGTGGTGTTTTGATGATGGTGGTTGTGGTCGTAGTGGTGGTAGTATTTGTGGTGGTGACGGTGGTAGTATTTGTGGTGGTTGTGTTGATGACATGGTGGTACTCTTGTTGCTGTTGGTAGTAGTAGTAGTGGTGTTTTAGGGGTGCCTCCGAGAAAGTTTACTTCCTGTCATGCTGGTGGTAACATCCCTGGAGGGGTGTGTGTGTGTGTGCGGTAGCAACGCCTTTTGTTTTGTTTATGTCCTGAGAGGGGGTGGGCATGGGGTGGAAAGGAGGGTGTCATCCTTGTTGTGTTATGTGTGTGTTTCGTGTAGGGGTGGGTAGAGGGGCTCAAGCATGCACTTTAGGGTAGTTGGATCATAATTGTATAGGCGCAGGAGTGGCTGTGTGGTAAGTAGCTTGCTTACCAACCACGTGATTCCGGGTTCAGTCCCACTGCGTGGCACCTTGGGCAAGTGTCTTCTACTATAGCCCCGGGATGACCAATGCCTTGTGAGTGGATTTGGTAGACGGAAACTGAGAGAAGCCCGTCGTATATATGTATACATATATATGCGTGTGTGTCTGTGTTTGTCCCCCTAGTATTGCTTGACAACCGATGCTAGTGTGTTTACGTCCCCGTTACTTAGCGGTTCGGCAAAAGAGACCGATAGAATAAGTACTGGGCTTACAAAAGAATAAGTCCCGGGGTCGAGTTGCTCGACTAAAAGGCGGTGCTCCAGCATGGCCGCAGTCAAATGACTGAAACAAGTAAAATAGTAAAAGAGTAAATATATATATACACACACACACACGTGTGAGCCAAATCCTATATATACACTACAGCCTTGACAACAAACACTTATACCGCAACACAGTTTTACAACCACAGTAGCTACAACACAAACACGGCAGCCACCACCACCACAACCATTGTCATTAACCATCAACCAGCACCTGTCCAGTATTGCTGTTAACTACAACTAATAAGGGAATAAGTGTTGGTGCTGGTAGTGGTGGTGGTGGTGAAGGGGGTAGTCAGAATGGGGATGTAAAGGAGTGAGAGAGGACCCTAGGGTGTGTTTAGCAAGTCTTAAAACTGTTGGGTAAATATACCGGGGGGGGGGGGGGGGGGGGGTTGCCTGTCAGTCAGTCCCCCCCCCCGTCTCGCTCCCTCTTGCAGCCCCTAAACGTGTGTGTGTGTGTTTGTGAGTGCATGTATATATATGTGGGTGTGAACTCTATATCTTTATATACATACATATATATACATATATATATACATTATATATGTATATGCATACATATATCATCATCATTATCGTTTAACGTCCGTTTTCCGCGCTTATACATATATATATAGACATATATATATATACACATACATATATATACATTATATATGCATAGATATACATACATATATAGACACATATATTTACATATATATACACATATACATACACATATATACACCTATATACATACATATATATACATTATATATGCATAGATATATGTATATATACATACATACATATACATACATGTATATACATATACACACATACATATACATACATGTATATACATATACATATATATATATACATAACACCATATACACACACACATATATATATAATGCATATATATATTCATATATATATATATATATATATATATATATATATATATATATATACATATATATATTCACACATATGTATATATGTATACACACAGAGGGCTAGATTGATAGACTGATATATATATATATTATACATACATACATACATACATATGTAATTGTGCATGTGTATAAATAATGATATTGATGTATTTTTTTTACATTCAAACATATACACCCATATATATATATATATATATATATATATACACACAGATATGCATATAAAATATATGTGCACATGTGTGTTTACATGTACGTGTGCATGGTGAAAGAGGCCTATATCTCCCTATTTATAAAGTTTAAAAGGTTCTCCTTAAGTGTAAAACCCCCAAAGGGAACAAACGGGACCACAAACTCACAGTCCCTTTGTAATTTAGCGTATTGTGGCTCTCAATGGACCCCTATATACAGTGTATAGGCTGAAGTAGGTGATGTGGGGTGCTGTGCAGGACGTAGCATTGACTTATGTATATATGTATGTATGAGCCAATGAGGAGACCTCTACATGGTAGCTAGACCTGGTAGAAATAGCAGCCAAATCTCCTCAATCACACTACTCTCTTATCTATGTATATTGTATGTATGAGCCAATGAGGAAGACCTCTAAATGGTAGCTAGACCGGTAGAAATAGCAGCCAAATCTCCCTCAAATCACACCCTACTCTCTTATCTATGTATATATGTATGTATGAGCCAATGAGGGAGACCTCTACATGTAGCTAGCCTGTGAGACCTGGTAGAATAATAGCAGCCAAATCTCCCCCAAATCACCCCACTCTCTTATCTATGTATATATGTATGTATGAGCCAATGAGGAAGATCTACATGGTAGAAGACCTGCTAGAAATAGCAGCCAAATCTCCCTCAAATCACTCCCTACTCTCTTATCTATGTATATATGTATGTATGAGCCAATGAGGGAGACCCCTACATGGTAGCTAGACCTGGTAGAAATAGCAGCCAAATCTCCCTCAAATCACACCTACTCTCTTATCTATGTATATATGTTATGTATGAGCCAATGAGGAAGACCTCTACATGGTAGCTAGACCTGGTAGAAATAGCAGCCAAATCTCCCTCAAATCACACCCTACTCTCTTATCTATGTATATATGTATGTATGAGCCAATGAGGGAGACCTCTACATGGTAGCTAGACCTGGTAGAAATAGCAGCCAAATCTCCCCCAAATCACACCCTACTCTCTTATCTATGTATACATATGTATGTATGAGCCAACGAGGGAGACCCCTACATGGTAGCTAGACCTGCTAGAAATAACAGCCAAATCTCCCTCAAATCACTCCCTACTCTCTTATCTATGTATATATGTATGTATGAGCCAATGAGGGAGACCTCTACATGGTAGCTAGACCTGGTAGAAATAGCAGCCAAATCTCCTTCAAATCACACCCTACTCTCTTATCTATGTATATATGTATGTATGAGCCAATGAGGAAGACCTCTACATGGTAGCTAGACCTGCTAGAAATAACAGCCAAATCTCCCTCAAATCACTCCCTACTCTCTAATCTATGTATATATGTATGTATGAGCCAATGAGGGAGACCTCTATATGGTAGGTAGACCTGGTAGAAATAGCAGCCAAATCTCCCTCATATCACACCCTACTCTCTTATCTATGTATATATGTATGTATGAACCAATGAGGGAGACCTCTACATGGTAGCTAGACCTTGTAGAAATAGTAGCCAAATCTCCCTCAAATCACACCCCACTCTCTTATCTATGTATATATGTATGTATGAGCCAATAAGGGAGACCTCTACATGGTAGCTAGACCTGCTAGAAATAACAGCCAAATCTCCCTCAAATCACAAACTACAGCTAAAGTCACTGCTATTGGAGACTACTGATGGTGTGTTTACATTCCTGTAACTTAGCGGTTCAACAAAAAAGTCCTGGGGTCGATACAGTTGACTGAAAATTCTCCAAGGCATTGCCCCAGCATGACCACAGACCATAACAAAATAGATAGTGAAAGTTACTCACACACACAATTACACACACTCTACATATACACACACACACACATATATCTATACACATACATATATACATGCACATATGCCATACAGACCTACTACATACACACATATATACACACACAATTATGTCTACACACACACACACACTCTCTTAACCATACACATATATTTACATGCACATAAACACACACACACAAACAACCATACACACATGTATGTATACGCAAAACCATATGTATACACACATCATACATTTACATGCATATAATACCACATACATTTACATCTACACACATAGACATATATTCATATATAAACACACCACAAGCACACAGCACATAATCACACATCCCACAAAATCTACATACACACACACACAC
>NW_021827403.1:5000-10396 GCF_006345805.1 Octopus sinensis | reverse complement strand
GGGGTCCTGCCCTCCCCACTAACCTGAGCAAATATTGTTAATTGTTATGGTTTCTACCATCTTTTTGAGGTCCTCTGGGGCTGCCTGAATCCCCATATTCAGGGTCTGCCCCTGCCAATTCTTGTGAACAGTGCTAGTGGCTTGGAGGATAGCTATCTTATTCTCCATGCCCAGCAATATCGCTGCCCCCAGCCAGGCCACATTTATCTCCGTGAGTATATCTTCTACCCTCACCTGGGAAGCATGCCTTCCAAGGTATATTGGCAGAAAAAGAAGAGGCGCAATGGCCCAGTGGTTAGGGCAGTGGGACTCGCGGTCGTAGGATCGCGGTTTCGATTCCCAGACTGGGGCGTTGTGAGTGTTTATTGAGCGAAAAACCTAAAGCTCCACGAGGCTCCGGCAGGGGATGGTGGTGATCCTGCTGTACTCTTCACCACAACTTTCCTCTCACTCTTACTTCCTGTTTCTGTTGTTGTACCTGTATTTCAAAGGGCCAGCCTTGTCACTCTCTGTGTCACGCTGAATATCCCCGAGAACTACGTTAAGGGTCACATGTGTCTGTGGAGTGCTCAGCCACTACACGTTAATTTCACGAGCAGGCTGTTCCGTTGATTTGGATGATCAACCGGAACCCTCATCGTCGTAACCGACGGAGTGCTTCCATTGGCAGAAGAATTACCTCAGCCATTTTCAGTGGGGTTACCGAGTGTTGTCTGGCTGTAGCTTCATCCAGAACTGCACCTCTACCATTCTGAATTTTCTCCCTCTGGCTGGGTGGGAAATTTCCTACCAGATAGGTTTTAGTACCTTTTCAATTTGCCCATTTGTCATTAGTTTTATTCTCTGGGCTTTGACAGAATAAGTTATGTAGGTTGTCATTCTACTCTTGGCCTCCTGCAATACTTCTTGGGGAGGGGACACCTTTACGTTGTGCCCCTCCCTATGAAGCATATTCTTGTAGTTGTCCAGTTCCTCTATGTTCACTTCTATGTTGTGGCCTTTGGCTACCAACGCAAACTTCATTCTTCTTTTCTCCTCCTTGTCTATCTCAACAATTGCTTGGAGTAATTCATCCTCGGACAAACTCAACCTTTCATATTCCATCTTTTTTTAAAGACACTCTGCTACCTCCTTCAACCAAGGAGAAACATGTCAACACAACTGCCATGAGGCAGCAAAAAGAAGTGTCAAATGACACAACAATTAACTATAACACAATTAATTAACCTTACTGACCTCGTAATAACACACAAAAACGTTTACTACTCTCAGTATGTAATCCATAAGTGTAAAGAATAAAAGTGATTAATTGTTGCTTTTATAGTTATGTATACAAAACTGGAAGATACCATTATTATATTTTATGCAAATAGGCATAGGAGTGGCTGTGTGGTAAGTAGCTTGCTTACCAACCACATGGTTCTGGGTTCATTCCCACTGCGTGGCACCTTGGGCAAGTGTCTTCTACTATGGCCTCAGGTCGACCAAAGCCTTGTGAGTGGAATTGGTAGACAAAAACTGAAACAAGCCCGTCATATATATGTATATATGTGTGTGTGTATATATATGTTTGTGTGTCTGTCTTTGCCCCCCCCACATCGCTTGACAACCGATGCTGGTGTTTTTACGTCCCCGTAACTTAGCAGTTCAGCATAAAGTGACCGATAGAATAAATACTACGCTTACAAAGAATAAGCCCTGGGGTCGATTTGCTCGACTAAAGGCAGTGCTCCAATATGGCCACAGGCAAATTACTGAAACAAGTAAAAGAGTAAAAGAGAGTAAGAATAAATGCAAATATGGCAAACATGCACTGACCTAATACAGAATAAATTAATGTATAATACTTAAAGTATTATATTTAAAATCATTTAGCTATATATTAGAAGAGTGTAGGTTCAAGTTTAAATAGCATCTCTATAATTCGATTTACTACACTGAAATTCATCCTTTTTTCTGATGAGTGGATGTACTTCCTAATAATGGTTATCAATTATGGATTTCATTTTGAAAGTTTATACATTCATGAAGCAATCGTAAGATATCTCACATCTTTTAAATGATCATAGTTATACTTTAATATATTTATTTATTAATACAATAGTTTATATTATGGACGTATTTCTACAGTGATTTTATGATGTAATTTTTCCTGCTTTTACTTTCTAATATATATATTATATTATATATATATATATTAATATATATATATATATTATATTATAAAATGAGATAGGGGTTGAAATTCAACCATCATGGATAACATATATCCAATATACTGCTAGAGAGTACAATATATTTTATATAATGCCTTTACTGTTATGTAATGGTGTAATAAAGTATTGATTGGTATCATCTGTTGGTTGATGTTTGATTGGTTTAAGTATGTTTCTCCATTTTCTAATTTTGTAGAAATATATATATATATATTATATATAATATATATATATGAACAATTGCAGCGTGGGAAGCTGTTTGTAAGCATTTAAGAAACACACAAAAGCCGATCGTCACTTCAACATTTAAGTTTAATTTGTCAAAATATTTTGTCACTAAAATCCATGACCTGTTCACTGACAAAAATCTGTGCTGCATATATACTGCATATATACATATATATATATATATGTATATGTATATATTTGTATATACATGTACATATTTATATACATACATGTGTGTGTGTGTGTGTATGTATGTACTCTTTACTCTTTTACTTGTTTCAGTCATGTGACTGTGGCCATGCTTGAGCACCATCTTTAGTCGAGCAAATTGACCCCAGGACTTCTTTGTAAGCCTATATTGGACTCTTTTACCGAACCATTAAGTTATGGGGATGTAAACACACCAGCATTGGTTGTCAAGCAATGTTGGGGGTACAAACACAAACACACAAACACACACGCACACATAGATATGTATATATATATATATATAATATACATATATACGACAGGCTTCTTTCAGTTTCTGTCTACAAAATCTACTCACAAGACACTTGCCCAAGGTGCCATGCAATGGGACTGAACCCGGCAACATGTGGTTTGTAAGCAAGCTACTTACTACACAGCCACTCCTACATTTGTATATATATATATATTTTATTAAAGCTCCAGAATTATCACCGAACTGTTACTCAGTTTCATGTTCCCATTTGTCAGACAGCTGTGATAAATAAGTATTTATCACAACTGTCCGATGAATGAGAATGTGAAGCTTTCATAAAAAGTATATTACTCTACCTTTGGTATATGAGTACTATTTTTTTCATTTTGTTTTGCACTTATGTGCTCACGTGTGTGTGTGTGTATCATGATCATCATCGTTTAACGTCCGTTTTCCGCGCTAGCACGGGTTGGACGGTTCAACCGGGGATCTGGGAAGCCAGGGGCTGCACCAGGCTCCAGTCTGATCTGGCAGTGTTTCTACAGCTGGATGCCCTTCCTAAAGCCAACCACTCCGCGAGTGTAGTGGGTGCTTTTTACGTGCCACCTGCACAGGTGCCAGCGGGGTCTGGCATCGGCCACGATCGGTTGGAGCTTTTAACCTGCCACCGGCACAGAAGCCAGCCAAGGCAGCGCTGGCATCGGCTACGTTCGGATGGTGCTTTCTATGTGCCACATGTATATATATATATATATATAGTTAATCCAAACAAGAAAGCACAAAAAACACAACAACACGAGGACGTATTATTGGACGCTCAGGAAAGAAGGAAGGTTTAACGTTTCAAGCAGAGCTCTTCGTTGGAAACATAGGAGAAGGAAAAACCCAGAGAAGGGAAGACAGAGGGGAAAAAAATCCCCAATATATACACATAGGTGTAGAAGTGGCTGTGTGGTAAGTAGCTTGCTTACAAACCACATAGTTCCGGGTTCAGTCCCATTGCATGGCACCTTGAGCAAGTGTGTTCTACTATAGCCTCAGGCTGACCAAAACCTTGTGAGTGGATTTGGCAGATGAAAACTGAAAGAAGCCCATCATATGTATATATATATATATGTATATATATATATGTATGTATATATATATATGTATGTATGATCGTGGCCGATGCCAGACCCCTCTGGCACCTGTGCAGGTGGCACGTAAAAAGCACCCACTACACTCGCGGAGTGGTTGGCGTTAGGAAGGGCATCCAGCTGTAGAAACACTGCCAGATCAGACTGGAGCCTGGGGCAGCCCCTGGCTCCCCAGACCCCGGTCCGAACCGTCCAACCCGTGCTAGCGCGGAAAATGGATGTTAAACGATGATGATGATGATTATATATATATATATATATGTATGTATGTGGTATATGTTTGTGTACGTCTGTGTTTGTCCCCCCAACATCGTGACACCGATTGCTGGTGTGTTATGTCCCCAACTTACAGCTTGGCAAAAGAGACCGATAGAATAAGTACTATGCTACAAAAGCTCGACTAAAGGTGGTGTTCCAGCATGGCTACAGCTCACCTGACTGAAACAGTAAAAGAGTATATAAGTAAGGTTCAGTTGGGTTAGGTACTTAAATTGAGGCACCTTGCTAGGTCAGAATAATACACACACACACACACACACACACACACACACACATATACAACAATATTATGTAAATATCAAACTTGGTACATAAGTACTGGCCGAATGATATTCTTGCAGTGTATGTAGACAATTAGACCCAGCTGAGTGAAGAAATACACTCTTGAGCTATTCAGACATGTACGTTATATTAAATACACAGTTCATAATATTTACAAAGAGCAGATTCTGAGATAGGTGAAAAAAAATATAAATGAATAACAGTAGAGGTACAGGTGTCAATCCATTATGGCCATTTCTGATGACTCCTTTAACTGATTAATAAAAACATTACATCATTCTAAAGAAATCGTTTTCATCAGATGACTTTATGAACTTCAAAATAAAGGACATTCAAAACTATTTAACATAGCTTAAAATTCACAGTGATTCTGATAATATTTCTGTTGACAGAATCTGTCAACTGAAATAGTATTGGAAAATGTTTTACCCTGTGAATTTTAAACTATGTTAAATAGTTTTGAATGTCCTTTATTTTGAAGTTTATGAAGTCATCTGATGAAAACAATTTCTTTAGAATGATGTAATGTTTTTATTAATCAGTTAAAGGAGTCATCAGAAATGGCCATAATGGATTGACACCTGTATCTCTACTGTTATTCATTTGTAAGGGAAATAACTATAAAGCATTTTTAGAGAGTTATAGCCAAAAAATAGCAAAAAATACATTAAAAATGGAAAAAAATTATGGTAAATTTTTTTTAAATCGTTGACTCATCGTAGACATTTTTAGAGAGTTACTTCCCTTATATTAAAAAAAAATATGCATTAAAATGGAAAAAAATGATGGTAAATTATTTTTAAATCGTAGACT
>NW_021827402.1:0-10535 GCF_006345805.1 Octopus sinensis | reverse complement strand
TGATGTGATATATATATATATATATATATATATATATATATATATATATATATATATTCACACCATATAGAAAATGTTTTAAATATACTATAAAAAAACTATTTATGGTTTATGTACTTTATTGATTTTTAAAATAATGTTTTTTATAGTATATTTAATTTTTTCTATATGGTGTGAATAACGTCTTTCACTGCCTTATTACGAGAATTCCAGAGTTTCGAGGAATATGGGATCACATCTTAGCCATTATTGGCAAAAAAAAAATTTTAAGGAAGAGTCAGATTAATATTCTAAAAAAAAATAATTAATCCAATGCTAGAGACAAGATAATAGGATTTAATAAGCTGGTCATCACAGTTATAAATTACATCAATATTATAAACTGGTTAGTTAAAAGCCGGCCTTAAATAGAAAAAAAAAATCAGGCGCAGGAGTGGCTGTGTGGTAAGTAGCTTGCTAACCAACCACATGGTTCCGGGTTCAGTCCCACTGCGTGGCACCTTGGGCATGTGTCTTCTGCTATAGCCTCGGGCCGACCAAAGCCTTGTGAGTGGATTTGGTAGACGGAAACTGAAAGAAGCCTGTCATATATATGTATATATATATAAGTGTGTGGGTATATGTTTGTGTGTCGTGTTTGTCCCCCTAGCATGCTTGACTACCGATGCTGGTTGTTGTTTACGTCCCCGTCACTTAGCGGTTCGGCAAAAGAAACCGATAGAATAAGTACTGGGCTTACAAAAGAATAAGTCCCGGGGTCGAGTGTTGCTCGACTAAAGGCGGTGCTCCAGCATGGCCGCAGTCAAATGACTGAAACAAGTAAAAGAGTAAAGAGAGTAAAGAGTAAGAGTAAAGCTTCTGACAGCATTCAAAATCATGACTCTAAGTCATACCGTATTCGATGGCATATAAGATGCATTTCTTTTCCCAAATGATATGTCGGAGAAAGTCACTCCAGGTCCTATAAACGAAGTTGAGTCTCCCATAAGCTTTAAAACACAAAAATATTTCATCTCCTGAAAACGCGGTGCTGAATTTGGGGTGAGTCTTTTATGTTGGTGCGTCATTTATGCCATCAGATACGGTGAATAAAATAAAATATACCTATTCTGCACGCAATGAGGGTGGGGCCGATACACACATATATATATAAAAATAAACTACTACAAAATAACAACAGTAGGACTAGGAAAATACTGAGAAGTAGGTAAAAGGAAGCTGTTAAACCATAACAAGGAAGAAAATAAGACATAGCAAAATGTCTTTCGTTTCTATATGAGGAAATGATGAACTACAAACAGGAAACTAACTACACCGAAATAAAATATTTAGACAAGGACGAAACAAATGTAAAGGTTAAAAAAACAAGTCAAAAATTAAAACGGAATTCCTGTATGTACTGTGGCTCAGTGGTTTGAGCGTCGAGCTTACGATCGTGAGGTTGTGAGCTCGAATCCCGGACCGAGCTGGTGTTGTGTTCTGAGTAGACAACTTATTTCACGTTGCTCCAGTTCACTCAGCTGTAGAAATGAGTTGCGAGGTCACATGGTGCCAAGCTGTATCGGCCCTTTGCCTTTCCCTTGGACAACATCGGTGCGTGGAGAGGGGGAGGCCGGTATGCATGGGCGACTGCTGATCTTCCATGAAACAACCTTGCGCAGACTTGTGCATAAGAGGGTAACTCTCTAGGTGCAAACCCATGGTCAGTGTCTGACCGAAGGGGGTCACCACTGTAAACTAATATGGAGAGAAATACCACAACATGGCCACTATGTCATTATAATAATGGTTTCCCGTTTAAACACAAGGCCAGTAATTTTAGTGTGTGTGTGGTGGGGGTCAGTCAGTGTGTGGCATTGACATCAGTGGTCACCTGGTAGCCGTATTTCGTCGGCCGCTACGTTCTGAGTTCAAATTCCGCCGAGGTCGACTTTGCCTTTCATCCTTCCGGGGTCGATAAATTAAGTACCAGTTACGCACTGGGGTCGATATAATCGACTTAATCCGTTTGTCTGTCCTTGTTTGTCCTCTCTGTGTTTAGCCCCATGTGGGTAACAAAGAAATAGGTATTTCGTCTGTCCTTACGTTCTGAGTTCAAATTCCGCCGAGGTCGACTTTGCCTTTCATCCTTCCGGAATCGATAAATTAAGTGCCAGTTACGCACTGGGGTCGATATAATCGACTTAATCCGTTTGTCTGTCCTTGTTTGTCCTCTCTGTGTTTAGCCCCTTGTGGGTAGTAAAGAAATAGGTATTTTATCGACACCAGAAGAATGAAAAGCAATATTAATCTCGGCGTGATTTGAATTCACAACGTAAAAATATACTTTTAAAAATTGTATCCTACTTCAGAACAGATGATAAATTAAACGAGAGATATATTCGGTTATATTGATCCTCGTAAGACGAACGGCTAAGTTGAACCTGGCACAATTTAAACCCTGAACATGAGAAAACTGCAATTAAAAAATGCAAAAAGACATTTTTCTCCGCCATTCTACCGGATCTGTTTAGCATAGTATAATGGGATTGAAATGAAATAATCGACACCAGCACCTATTTTGAAGCCTGGTACTTATTCTATTGGTCTCTTTTGCCGAACCGCAAAGTTAGAAGGATATAAACAAACCAACATCGGTTATTATACCCACACACAGATATATGTATGCTTATATACCTGTGTCTTATATATGTAGATATACACATATGTATATGCATGTATACGTATATATATATGTGTGTGTATATATATATATATGTATGTGTATGTATGTGTATATATATATATATATAAATATATATATATATATGCGCGCGCGCGTGTGTGTGAGTGTTTGTTTTATTGTCTCCTTGCCTCTTTTGGCAATGGTAGTAGGCAAGTGTCACCGATCTACCAAGTAAACTCGTATGAGCATGGTCACAATATTACTTGAAACTAGGTGAGTGTTGGCGACAGGAAGGGCACCCAGCCATACAAAATGTGTCTGATCCATGCAAGCATGGAAAACTGGGGATGATTCATATACATACATACATATATATATATATATACATACATATATACATACACACACACACACCCATATATATATATACTCTTTTACTTTTTTGCTTGTTTCAGTCATTTTGACTGCGGCCATGCTGGAGCACTGCCTTTAGTCGAGCAAATCGACCCCGGGACTTATTCTTTGTAAGCCCAGTACTTATTCTATCGGTGTCTTTTGCCGAACCGCTAAGTGACAGGGACGTAAACACACCAGCATCGGTTGTCAAGCAATGGTGGTGGGGGGGGACAAACACAGACACACAAACATATACACACACATACATATATATATACATATATACGACAGGCTTCTTTCAGTTTCCGTCTACCAAATCCACTCACAAGGCTTTGGTCGGCCCGAGGCTATAGCAGAAGACACTTGCCCAAGATGCCACGCAGTGTGACTGAACCCGGAACCATGTGGTTGGTTAGCAAGCTACTTACCATACAGCCACTCCTGCACCTTATATATATATATATATATATATATATATATATTTTTTTTTTTTTTTTTCGACATAATGTATGTATATATGTGCGTGTGTGTGTGTGTGTAGCCGATATTTTCAACAGAGACGCTACCATCATACCTGATTCTTCAAGTGCTTCACTTCTGCGTATATACTCGTGTTTACTCGATTGCTGACGAAATGAATGCAAAATTCTTTACGTACCCAAGATACACAGAGGTAAACACTCTCGAGTTGTGAGAAAACTTAAAAGATATATAAATGATAATGATGACGATGGTGATGATGATGATGATGATGATGAATATATAAATAAATAATTGTTTTTGTAGTTACACAAGGTCAAACCTTATCTAATATCTACACATAATATACACACACATATATACATGAATGTGTGTGTATATGTATGTGTGTGTATGTATATACGTATATATATATATATATATATATATATATATATATTATGTGTGTGTGTGTGTATATATGTATGTGTATATGTATGCATATATATATATGCATATTTATATATACAAATACACACACATATATATATGTATATGCATTTATGTATATATATATATATATATATAAATGTATGTATGTATATATACACAGACATACATGTATGTCAGTATGAATGTATGCATGTATGCATATGTTTGTATGTATATGCATGTACGTATGTATATATAAGTACTTATATTTATATTTGCATGTGCATATCTATGTAGCTACATTCGCTAGGTAAATATATAAATACTTGACAATTAAGATATACGTACTTATACACATACAACATTCGTCAACAACAATTGTTAACGAAGGCAAAATATACCAAATAATGAATTGGAACTCACTTGTATAAACTTAGGAGAAAGTTAATGCGCAATAACCAGACATTGTCATTATAGATTTAAAAGGAAAACAAGGAAATACTATATTCTATTGATAAGTATCTTTTATCTTTTACCTGTTTTAGTGTTTAGACTGCGGCCATGCTGGAGTACAGCATTGAAGAAATTGTAGTCTAATGAATCAACCCCAATACTTATTTTTCTAAGTCTGGTATTTATTCTATTGGTCTTTTTGCCGAACCGGTTAGTTAAGTGGACGTAAACACACCAACACCGGTTGGGTAGTTGTAGGGGAGAAACACAGACACAAATGCGCACACACATAGATGTATAGATCTATATGACGGGTTTCTGTCAGTTTCTGTCCACTAAATCCATTTTGCTCACCATGCTAACGATTCTGCCAGCTCGCCGCCTTAATGATAATAATAATAATAATAATAATAATAATAATAATAATAATAATAATAATAATAATAATAATAATCACATCTCACTCCTCTGGAACTTCACCATTCAAACTGACAGAAAGATAGATGAAAATAGGCCAGACATCATATTAAAAGACTTCCGACAAAAATCATGCTTCCTCATTGATATGACTGTCCCAATCGATTTATACGTATCTGACAAAACCTACCAAAAACTGAGCAAGTACAAAGATCTTGGAATAGAAATTAGCAAAATGTGGAACCTGAAGACTAAAACAAACACTGTTGTCATAGGTACCCTGGAAATGATAGCAAAAGGGGCTGATTGCTACCTAACTCAGATACCTGGAAACCCCAAATGGCAGAAATTCAAAAGATAATGCTCATGGGAACTGCACATATCCTACGCAAAATACTTTCTAGGTAATCCACAAATTTTAAAACAAACACATAATTTTCTTATGGCATCTTAAACATTCTCTAGAACAACACTGTATAAAACCCAATGTATGGCACCCTAGGCATAATAACAACATGAACTTCTAACTTGTTGTCTCTTGAGATCTCTGGGTGAGACTTGGAGCCAAATTGTACAAATGCAAAGCAAAACTCAAATATAAAATAATAATAATAATAATAATAATAATAATAATAATAATAATAATAATAATAATATTAATAATAATGCTTATTCTGAAATTTGGAAATAAGCAACCAGGTATCAATGTGAAAAATCATGCTGGAAAGACATGTCCTTTGATGGACGCTGCAACCCCGGCTGACAAAATCACGTCCCTGAAAACGTTTGAATAATTCAGAAAACTCGGAATAAGAAATCAGAAGAATGTGACACCTTAAAGCAACAACATCACCTATTTTTATTGGAACACTTGGAATGATATCAAAAAGGAGCAAACACG
Organism: Octopus sinensis; assembly: GCF_006345805.1. Taxonomy (NCBI): domain Eukaryota; kingdom Metazoa; phylum Mollusca; class Cephalopoda; order Octopoda; family Octopodidae; genus Octopus; species Octopus sinensis. The sequence goes on along the minus strand of NW_021827402.1, from coordinate 4,812 downwards.
TGGAAGCCCCAAAATAAGGGAATTACAAAAGGTCAAAGCTAAGTTCATCATATATCTTACGTAAACGCCTTCGCATGTAAATGCATTCTTATTTATTTATGTTTTATTGTAATAATAATAATAATAATAATAATAATAATAATAATAATAATAATAATAATAATAATGCAGTACCAGGCAGTGGCTCTCATGGCTTCTGATCTTAACTGATTGGAAGTGTTATCATGTACATTGTTTTGTTTTGGTATAAAAGATGGGCTACAGCAAATATTCTGCTCAATACCACAGATTTGCTTGTCAGTTGTTTGACCTTAACCAGTTGAGCATGTCCCTTAGTGGCTGACGATATGTGCATCTCTGGTCACGAGCAGAAGTAGTGGGGGAGCATCATAGCCATGTGTGAGAAGGATTCTTTGGGGTTTGAATAATTCACCTCTGGAAACATGGGTGTTTCGTCAACGTCCTTAAACAACCCTTATCAGGGACCGTTTGAGCGGGATGGGTTACTCGATCTGAAGAAAATTCTAACTGGGCCCCACCTGCAAGGTCATGTGCTGTTTATCTTGATATGAGATCACCATGTCGTGCACATATGGTTGTGATGCATGTGCCTGGTGTACCCTTATCAGACGGGTAGTCATGATGGGTATACTGGGCTTCGTATATTTTACCCCAGTGTCACTTTGATGGCATGCTCTGCTCGCTCACTCAATAATAATAATTGTTACTAGTTTAGGTACATGACCAGTCGACCCCAGTACTTGACTGGCACTTCATTTTTTTTGTCAGCCCCAGAGGGACGAATGCCAAAGTTAACCACCTTGGCTGATTTGGAGTCGGAAAGTAAAGGGCCTGAAGGAATGAAAGATTAATTGTACGCATTGCCTTCCATAGATTTTTTTTAAAGACACGCTCCTTCTATAGAAATTTTCTTGTATGTTTATTATGTATAGAAGACAGTTGGGGTGTGGTGTTCTTTATAAATTGTCTCTGTTTGGTTGATATCCCATCATGACCACCTCCCCCGCCATGACCATCATCACCTCCATCACGCCCGTCGCTGCTACCACCGTCACCATTACATAGCAGTGATAGAGATGACGATGGTGATGATGAAGACGACGACAACGAAACAGACGGCGATGTTGATGATGATGATGAAGATGATGATGATGATGATGATGATGATGATTATGATGATGATGATGATGATGCGGGTGGTGTTATCTAGTGCAACGAAAATCTGGCTTATTTAAATAAGCGCTGACTAGCCGCTACACATACGCACGCACGCACGCAAACACACACAAACACACACATACACGCAGCACAAACACACACACGCACATACAGAGCACACACACACACACACACACACACACACAACACAAAACACACACACAAACATACACACACACAAACACACACAAACACACACATAGATGCACAAACATACACACACGTACACACACACACACAAACACATACGCACACACACACACCAACACATACACAGGCACACACATACAGACACACAAACACACTCACAAACACATACACTCACATATACACATACACACATACACACATACACACGTACACACACGTACACACGCACACACATACGCACACACAAATACATGCACAGACACACACAATTGCACGTATCCATCGTTCATCCACCTGGCGACGATTGACATGAAACTTAAAATCATTGACTTATCTTATGGGACTATGCAGCCATAACATATTGAATATATCCTGTGCATGTGTGTGTGGGGTGTGGTTGTGGTGTGGTGCCATGTGTGTGTGGGGTGTGTGGTGGTGGGGGGTGGTGGTGTGTGTGCGTGTGGGGTGTGTGTGTGTGTATGGGGGGTGTGTGTGTGTGGGGTGTGGTGTGTGGGGTGTGTGTGTGGGTGTGATGGGGTGTGTGTGTGATGGGGTGTGTGTGGGGTGTGTGTGGGGTGTGTGTGGTGTGTGTGGGGGTGTGTGGGGTGTGTGTGTGTGTGTGGGGTGTGGTGTGGGGGTGGTGTGGGGGGTGTGTGTGGGGTGTGTGTGTGTGTGTGTGTGTGTGCGCGCGCGCGCGCGCGTATGAATATATATATACATGCATACATACATTTTTTTTTGAGACCCCCTTCGATCATGGCTGACCATGGGATTGCACCTAGAAAGTTACCCTCCCAGGCACAAGTCCGGGCAAGGTTGTTTATAGAAGACCAGCAGTCGCCCATGCACACCGGCACATGGCATTGTGGTGAGAGCTGCGGACTCGCGGTCGAGGGATCGCAGGTTCGAATCTCAGACCGGGCGATGTGTGTGTTTATGAGCGAAACACCTAAGCCCCACCCGGCGACGGCAGAAGGTAATGGCGAACTTCTGCTGACTCTTTCGCCACAACTTTCTCTCACTCTTTCCTCCTGCATCTTGCAGCTTACGTGCAACGGACCGGCGTCCCGTCCAGGTGGGGGACCTATACGCCAAGAAACCGGGAAACCGGCCCTTATAAGCCAGGAATGACTGGAGAAGGAAGGAACCGGCCTCCCCTCTCCACGCCATAAATGTTGTCCAAGGGAAATGCAAAGGCCGATACAGCTTGGTATCTGTGACGTCGCAACTCATTTCTACAGCTGAGTGAACTGGAGCAACGTGAAATAAAGTGTCTTGCTCAAGAACACAACACGCAGACCGGTCCGAGATTCGAACTCACAACCTCGACGCTCTAACCACTGAGACATGCGCCTTCACATACATATACATACATCTACATACATATACATACGTATATGGTTGAAGTCAACTACTGACCGTGTAAGACCACTTCCTAAACTCAGCAAGTCCGTGCAAACGTTCTGAGAGTCTAAGAAGTTCCTGTGCGTGGATTTGTTTTTGCGGCAACATCAATGGGACGACAGAGGTAACCAGAAACCAACTACACATCAGGGTTTTTTTTAACTTCTTTTTTAATAGGTGCAGCCGTGGCTGTGTGGTAAGAAGCTTGCTTCCCAACCACATAAATTCGGTTTCAATCCCATTGTGAAGCACCTTAGGCAAGTATCTTCTTCTATAGCTTCGTGCCCACCAAGCCTTGTGAGTGGATTTGGTCGACGGAAAACTGAAAGAAGCCTATCGTTTATATATATATATATATATATATATATATATATATATATATATATATATATATAAAGGGAAAGTTACGAAAATAAGCAAAAGACGAAGGCAGGTGGAGTACAAACAAACCAAATGTATTAGTATAGCGCTCAGGAATAGAAAAGTCTTTTACGTTTCGAGCCTACGCTCTTCTACAGAAAGATACACAGAAAAAACAAGGAGAGAACAGGAAAGTGTGGAAAGTATGAAATATATATATATATATATATATATAGAGAGAGAGAGAGATCGTTAACCACTACACACATTTTTTTCTCTTCTTGTTTCTCTCCTTGTTTTTTCTGTGTACCTTTCTGTAGAAGAGCGTAGGCTCGAAACGGAAAAGACTTTTTCAATTTCCTGAGCGCTATACTAATACATTTGTTTTGTACACCACCTGTCTTCGTCTTTTGTTTATTTCCGTAAACTTTCCCTTTATATATATATGTGTGTGTGTGTGTGTGTGTGTGTGTGTGTGCTGACGTATTTATGACCCCCGTAACTTAGCGACTCAGCAAAAGAGACCGATAGTATAAGTACTAGGCTTACAAAGAATAAGCCCCGGGGTCGGTTTTTCTCGACTAAAACCCTTTAAGGCGGTGCTCCAGCATCGCCGCAGTCAAATGACTGAAACAAATAAAAGAATAGAAGCAAGTTCTAAAGAGAATTAGGGGTCCTTCATTCTCAGTGATTCACATGCTTGTTAACCAATAGCTGGGACCCAGATTCATGCGTGCGTGCGTGCGTGTGCGTGTGTGTGTGTGTGTGTGTGTGTGTGTGTGTGTGTGTGTGTGTGTGTGTGTTTGTGTGTGTGTGTGTGTGTGTGTGTGTGCGTGTAACGAGGCCAGAGTGAGTGCGTGTTTTTACGTCCGCGCTTGTACATATTAATTCTGCACCTTAAGACACGTTCGTGTATATATGTGTACGGGCGTGTGTATATATGTATGTATATGTGTACGGGCGTGTGTATATATATATGCATGTATATGTGTACGGGCGTGTGTATATATATATGTATGTATATGTGTACGGGCGTGTGTATATGTGTATGTATATGTGTACGGGCGTGTGTATGTATGTATGTATATGTGTACGGGCGTGTGTATATATGTATGTATATGTGTACTGGCGCGTGTATGTATGTATGTATATGTGTACGGGCGTGTGTATATATGTATGTATATGTGTACTGGCGTGTGTATATATGTATGTATATGTGTACGGGCGTGTGTATATATGTATGTATATGTGTACGGGCGTGTGTATGTATGTATATGTGTACGGGCGTGTGTATGTATGTATGTATATGTGTACGGGCGTGTGTATATATGTATGTATATGTGTACGGGCGTGTGCTTGCCTGTTTATGACTGTGTTTGTGTTTGTGTATGTGTATGTGTATAGGTGTACGTGTGTGTGTGTGTGTGTGAGTATGAGTGTACGTGTGTGTGTGTGTGCGTGTGTGTGTGTGGATGTGTGTGCTAGTACATGTTATTCAATTCTCTAACTTCATGTTTATATGTACGTTAGATGTATATTTATGTACAAACACATAGGAACACACCTAAGCCCTAAACAGCCGCACACACACACAACACACACACACCACATACACACCTGAGTATCACAGCCAAGCTGCGGGATTGAATATCAATGCTA
>NW_021827401.1:0-10495 GCF_006345805.1 Octopus sinensis | reverse complement strand
AATCCAGGATTCAACACGTGCTTATGTTCAGACAAATGTAATTAAAAAACTGGAGAACATGTGTCCGGAGTATAAACACTTAACTACCACGGCGAATCATTCAATCAATGAACGAAATAAAATTCATTTTTTGGAATTGATGCTTTATAATTGTTCACCCCGAATAACAAGCCAAACATATTTGTTCATGACAAATCGAGGAACAAAATTACTCTTATCGAGGTGGGAATCACTTCACAAAATTGTTTCAATCAGATTAAAGTGAAAAAGTTACACAAATAGGACTTGCTGGCAAATGAACTGGGAGCGATCTACCGGGCAAAAGTAAAGATCGTCCCTGTCGTTATGATCTGGGACAAAATAGTGTCAAAATTCTTCAAAAACTATCTTTGTTATCTAGAAAATGAACTTTTCATTCTGTTATGAAATATTTTGAAAATAAAAGTGAAATTACCAAAAATAAAAAAATAAAAGATAAATTTCCTGATTTGACACCAACAAGGTGTCTGAAGAATTATTAAATCAAGATGTTGAAAATAAATCTAAACCAATCAATGCGAGGCCACAAACAAAAAAGATATAACATGTAAATCACGAAATAATTGAAATGATAAATAAAACATTGATTGAATCAAAGAATCTACCTACAGGTATTGAAGATATTTCAACCCTGATATATTTCGCGCAATTTGTATATCAACGAATTTCAATCAAATCGAATTGGAAACAGAGAATCCAAAATACAATCTATGAGTGATTGGGAAGCATTTGTATGTGTAATTTATTCAGTATCTATATTTTTGAAATAAATAAATTAAAAGGAACGCCGGATTCCAAATAGAAAAATCCAGAGACAAAAATAAAAATGGTTTAAATATAGTGAAATTCTTTACAGAACATAACTCAATGTGTTCTCACTGCATAAGATGAAAGAAGACCGTCGATCACTGTGCCACCAGATGTGAGAAGATGTTACATGGGGATTATGTCAGGAGGCACGATGAAGTGGTGAGATGCATCCACTTTTATTTTTGTCGAGAGTTCGGACTCAAGAATGATAAAAAGCTTAAAAAACACTCGGTAGAATCTGTATAGTCAAATGCAAAGATTGAAATCAGAATGAACACATTTATAAAGACCGACATCGTCGTCGAACATAACAAACCCGATTTGTTTGTTTTCGACAAGATAAGGAATCAAATTTTGTTTGTGAAAGTTGTGATCACATCTTCCCAAAACTTACAGCAAGTGGAGATCGAAAAAATAAGGAAATATGACTTCCTATCCAAAGAGCTGGAATTAATATATCATGCAAAAGTGAAGATAGTACCCATTGTATTAACATGGGATGGGCTGGTTACTCAAAAATTCCTGAAATATGCACGTTCGCTTAAAATCAGTGAGAGAACGCACGCATACATTCAATCGCTCACTATAAAGAAGACCCTTGAGAGCATGATTGTTTCTTTTAGAAACAGGGTTGAACCATGGGAAAGAACGTTCAAACTGGACAAGCGAATAAGAGAAATTTATCACCAAATTAGTATGTCTTTAACATCGCCCCTGCCTGTCAGCGAATAAGAGAAATTTATCACCAAGGGAAAGAGGTGGGCTTGCCTATCTGAATCACTTTGCGAATAGAGGATGGAGCGACTAGAAGACAAACAAATCCTGAGGGCCTTCCTATGCAAAATACAAATAATAATAATCAATCAGAAGTTGGAAACGTGTCTTCAGGGCTACATGGAACGCCTGAAATTTGCAATGATCCTTAATTGAACCTTCACGAACGCATTTGCTTCCCCTTAAATCATTGATAACTGAAACACATTCTAACGGCAAATTGGAGTGGATATCTTCTGTTGTTGATTCGGCTAAGAGGAGATTTGGAAGAATCCCTCGTGGTGGATGGAACCTAATTATACATAATTTCAATATCCGTTTTCTTGTTCAGAAAAGTATCTCCGATGTTAAAAAATTATTGAAAGTGAAAGCCCATAAGACTTGTGGTAATCAAAATGATGTGGGTATAACAGAAAACGGAAATTCCGTTGAGCGACAACTCCCCTGTAGACGAGTTGTCCCCTAACTCGCCTAAATTTATTTGGCGACAACTCGTCTACAAAGAAAAATATTTTAAGGGTAAATAAAATAAAATTTTAAAACAATTACTTTTTATTCTGAACTTTTAAAGCAAATCAAACCATCAATTAGCTTAAAATAGCAATCTACTTCAAATTCATGAAAATTTTCACATGCTATTCTCAGTTCAAGTTCCTTTTTGCAGTCTGTCGCAGACACTTCAAGATACTTTCCTGACTTAATTTGTGTCATTTTCACAAAAAGTCTTTGTTTTTACCTGGCCAAAACATTGACAAAAGCTGCCAAATTTGAGTGCGCTCTGTTAAAAGAACTGTTCAACAGCTTATGCCAACCTTCCAATGAATTGGTCGTCCTGGGCATTGACTTTAATACCCGATGAAAACAACTCCAAAAACTGACGTCATAAGATGGGTCAGCAATAAATTGTTTTTTAAAATAAATCAAAAAATGCATTATTTGTTGGTTGTTTTCTTTTCCTGTCGCATCAAGAGAAAATTTTTCAATTACCTAAGTATTTTCCTTGTATTGTAATCATTTGTTTGAATTGATTAGGCACGCTTTTATTTGAAATCATTTGTTTGAAATTCCACAGAATTTACCTAAGTATTTTCCTTGTATTGTAATCATTTGTTTGAATTGATTAGACACGCTTTTGAAGGTACCATCAATAACCCAGACATCTGATTTTCTCAAAATGTCAACCTGATAATCCGAACAAAAAATGACGTAACGATTTACATCATTAATTCCAGAATCCTTGCGATAAAAAATTTCGCCCCGATCATTATACCACAAACTTTCAAAGTTAAGTCACAGACCACATGGTTGGGAAATACCGAGGCGAAGATTTCAAAATTATCCGCAGAACTAGAACTTGTAAATTGTTACGTAAGACAGGCTCTGCCACAGTGTGAAAAACAAAATGTGATGGATATTCTATGTCGTTATGGATATAAAAAGGAAAAAAGGAGAGCTTTTGAGAATCGAATCCTTACTACATGACCTAATCAGAGTTAAGAAAAAACAAAATGCTGTATATAACTCGAGGAAGGACTTCCGTAAGGACAATGTTTGCTTCGAACTAAACAGAAGAAGATTTTACAGAAACTTATCAGAGAGTAATGAAGTCACAACATACTCTTTTGACGATGAGGAGTGCATGTCGTTCTGGGAAAAAGTATGGAGCAAAAGGCGCGAAATATCCGTGTCACTGGACAATGTTAGTAAAAGAATAACCGGCAGTGAAGACATGTTGCCAGATTTATCAAATAATTACATAATGGAGATCATTAAATATCTTCCTGACTGGAAGGCACCGGGGTGTGACGGAATATATAATTTCTTCATTAAAAGACTAGAATCTCTGCATGAATTCTTATGTGTTTAAATCAACAAAATAATCAACGGTGATTACATGCCAGAAAACTGGTTTTATACTGGAATTACATATCTAATTCCTAAAAAGAACGACTGTGAGACCCTGAAAGATTTACGGCCTATAACATGCATGTCGACACTTTATAAGTTAGTTACCAAGTGTGTTAATGGAAAACTGTCTGAGTTCATGGATGTATTTGGCTTAATTTCCGACAATCAACTTGTTACGAGGAGACAGCGTCAGGGTGCTAAAGAACAGGCCCTTATTAACCAATGCCTAAATAAAGAGTATGGAAATGGGCTATACTCTACATGGATTGATGTCAAGAAGGCTTTCGATTCTGTTAACCACGACTTTCTATTTCATGTGTTGGAATGCTCTGGGATACCTGTATGGATTGTTAACTTTGTGAAAAGGACTGTACGAATGTGGACTGTAAAGCTCCATGTTGACGGAAGGAGAATTGGTTCTGTAAAGTTGAGCCGAGGGATTTTACAAGGAGACTCGTTATCCCCGCAACTGTTTGTTATGGTGATGGACCCATTAAGCAGGATTCTTAATGCCATGTTTCCAAAGGTTCAGATTAATCAACAGGACCCAAATATGTTGACCTATTCTACTAATCATTTGTTCTTCATTGACGACCTAAAGATATTCGCTCTTAAAGAAGATATAGTAATTAAAATGATGGAAGCTGTTGATGTATTCTTTAAAACTGTTGGCTTGGAGATGAACTCAGAAAAGTCAGCATCAAATGTTAAATCGTTATCTTGTTGTGAGACTTTGGAAGGAGTCATAGGATATCGCTACTTGGGTGTACTTGAAGATGCAGGAAGTAATGTTCTTAAGAGTAAAGTAATGGATTCTATTATTGGAAATGTAAAGGAAAGGATAACCATCCTTTCATAGACGAAATTAAATGCGGTAAATTTATTCCACGCTGTAAATGAATATGCCATTTCTCTATATAATTATTACATCCGACTTATTAATATTGAACCTCATGAATTTGATTGTATTGACCGTCAAATACGACAACTTCTTACGACTCTCAGACTCCATCTCAAACCTGCAAATAAAGAGAGGTTATATTTAAGTCGGAAATCTCTTGGGAGAGGACTTGCTTCAGTCTCTTTCAGAAGTGAACTGATACTTTTCCAGTTCCTGAAAAGTTTAGAAAGACAGTCGACAGTATGCTTACGGAGATCGGGAATCCGGCGTGTGATACAAACAAATAAATGGCATATGGCCACAATTGCAGGATTTCTTGCCTCCAAGTATGCAATTCTCGACATGGAGAATTTGGGTGTTGAGTTTATCAAAGATGCTCAAAGAAAATATTTGCTTAAGAACATCAATTGTAAAATGCTACATTCGGTTCTTTTTAAATGCATGGACAAACAAAATGTTGATCTAGCCACATCCTCAGAGTGGTTATCTAAAGGAAATAATGGCCCACGGAGTGAAGCATTGTACTGTCTCTTGCAGGATAGGAATTTGTTCTTCACATCCATGGGATCTTTATGCAGTCACTGCAAAAAATGCAAGAAAACAATTGATCATTTGACTACGCAGTGTGGGAAGATGTTAAACAGTGATTATCTGCGGAGACATAATGAAGTTGTGAACTGCATTCACCTTCATTTGTGTCGAACCTACGGTATTAAGAGAGGAAGCAAATTAAAGACTCATTCTGTTCAGTTCATAATATCGACGCAGAATGTTGAAATCAGAGTCGATATGTCAATCATGACGGAAACTAAAGTTCAATCCAACAAACCAGATATCTTCGTGTATGACAAAACTAAACAAGAGATAACCTTAATCGAAGTTGGCATCACGTCACAAGATCGCTTCAAACAAGTCGAAATCGAGAAATTTCATAAATAAGATCTGCTCGCAAACGAACTTTCGATACTTTATGATGCAAAGGTAAAGATTATCCCGGTTGTCTTGACGTGGGACGGCGTTAACGTGGAAAGCATGGTAGTTGAACATAGACATGGAGTGAGAGTATCTGCCGAAGAATACGCCTCTGCTGCTTACCAGCTTGCAGAAGTGGCATGCTGCCGTGACACGCCGGTGAAAAATATGAGACAAATAGAAAATCTATCTGGCTGGGAGAGGGAGAGTGAGGAGGAACTGGTTGCAAGCTCTTCTCCTAAAAGGAGGAGAGAGATTCCAATAATTGGGACTGAGAATCTAAATTAAATAGTCTAGCTTAAGTTAAATTTTGTTTCTTTTAATAATTGAGTTTTGGACTACTTGACATTGAGCAACACGAGTTTCAAGCCATTGATACCGAAGTTCGAAGGATTCTATCTAATTTACATGTTCATCTGAAACCTGCAAATAAGGAAAGATTATATATAAGCAGATCTAACTTTGTTAGAGGACTTAATTCAATTGTCCATAAAAGTGAATGCATGTTATACCAATTTTTGACTGATCTTGAAAGAAAGTCTACAATGTGTCTCAGAAAGTCTGGAATCTTGCGGGTCTTAAAATAAAGAAAACACATATGGCCACTATCTCAAAGATTTCTTACCTTCAAATACAATATTGAAGATCCTTCAGAATTGAATATAAACATAATCAAGGAGAATCAACAAAAGAATCTAATGAAGATTATTAAATCGAAGATGTTGCATTCCGTACTTTTCAAATGTTGTGAGGATCAGAAAATTAAAAAAAGAAATTTATAATAAATATTAAAAATTAAAAAAAAGTGAAAATAAAATAATATCAAAATAGAGAACGATAGAACATTTGAATAAATATGAAAGGAAACAATACAAATTAATAATTTCGAAATTACTAAATGTCGAAACTAATAATGCTATTTATCAAATAACATCGTTATATACAAAATGAAAACCATTTTTTTTATAGTAAAGTATAAAGCCTAATTTGGAAATTAGCGATTTGTAAAAAAATTCTAAATTTAGTACTTAAGCAAGGAAATTGTAAGCATAACTTATTGATTAAAATACTTAATAAAAAATTAGATTAATAAATTTAAATATTCCAAAAGAAATTAATCCTATCTGGTTCCGAAGACGATCGCAGATGACCGACCTATTAATTAATCGGACTGACTCCATAGCAGATTAACCTGAACTCTTAACAGCAAACCAGACGCACCCCTGAAGAACTCGATTTCCTGAGCAACTTTCTTGTGTACTTTCCGTCCACATAATGTCACTTTCCACATCCGTAACAATCAATTTGAGACACGAAGAATGTGTCAGAAAAAAAACCAGGCAATCTCAATTAGTGTATAAACCAGCAAAATGATAATAAGTAATTTGCTATGTGGATTGATGTGAGGAAAGCATTTGACTCACTTGGTAGACTACGAATTCTTAATCTTGCAAAACCCTGGCCTCCCGTGTTAGATGGTAGTGTTTATCCAGAAACTTATCACAAAATGGAAAATTAGTTAAATCTGGTATACAGAAAATTATGAGAGGTTAAATCAATGAAGGTATTTCGCAAGGAGATTCTTTCTCACCTCCGATTTTTGAGTGGTTAATGGACCCTCTGAACCAAATATGTCACATGCCTCAGGGATTACTATGCCCCACTCGTTACCTCCGAATTATTTCTGAGAAATAATTGATTAATGATTTTTCAATTTTTTAGAAAAATTAATAATCAATCACAACGACATAAAATTCAACCTATATATTAGGTTAATTAGAGTACAATTTAATGATATACTAAAAGATGCTTTAAAACAAATAAATTAAAATAATATTTTTATACAACAAACCATTTTGACTGATAAGCACATTAAAACATATTTTAAAAATGTGAATTGTGTGAAACGCTTTAAAGGCACATAATTTGATAGTTTTATAATTAACTCTAACCAGTTTTTAGTTTTATTTAAAACATTTTTTGAAATGTAAAAAGATAAAGGTTTAAAATCATCTGTAGATCTCTTATAAAAAACTCAAACTTTATCCAGTTTTTTAGTTTAAAATCATATATAGATCTGAAGTTTAAAACGAAAAATAAATTTGTCCTTTTTTGATTCTTTTCATGTGAACAATCTTTGTATCTCCATTCGAAAATTCTACTTTAAATTTTTTCAAACCCTAAACCCAACCAATTCCCTAACCTTCACCCTAACCTTCACCCAAACCCTAACCTTCACCCAAACCCTAACCTTCACCCAAACCCTAACCTTCACCCAAACCCTAACCTTCACCCAAACCCTAACCTTCACCCAAACCCTAACCTATACCCTAACCCTAACCTATACCCTAACCATAACCATGAGATAAAACAGCATGCTTAATTTATTGTTTTTAATGATAATGGTTAAGCATTGAAAAAATAAAAATCCATAATATTATTAATTTTTAAATTAATAAGTAAATATATTTCAATCATTTAAATATTTTAAATTGAAATTTTAAAAATTTAGAGCAATGGTAACGAGCGGGGCATGTGACAAAATACTTAACGGAAAATTCGCGAAAGTGATTATAAGAAACTCGGGCAGGAGGAAACCCACATATCCCACTAACCACCTCCTATTTATGGACGATATAAAGCTTTTTTGCATCATAGTGAAATTGATGGTAAAAAATTGAATCGTTTTTTGCCCTAGCTGGTTGAAAAGAAACGCTGAAAATGTGGGACAAATATAAAGTCTTTTTCAATGAAAGCTTGCTCTCGATGGGTTGAATGATAACAATATTTGGGAATCCTCGAAATATAGACCATGCGTCGACATAAATATGGCCATCCGTGCAGTGAACGTAAGTCTTAATGGAAGGAGGTTGATTTAATAAAATAAATCAAATTACGATAACACAAATTAACCATATTTAATTAAAATTTTTTTTGACGAAATATTAGATTAATCCCATTAAGATTAAAATTTTTTATATCTAAAAAAATTTTAAACACTTTATTTATTAATAATATTTTTAAATTAATATATAAAATTTAAATATATTTTTAATAATTAAAATGGTTTTTTGTTGCAATTAAAAGATTAAGGCTTTTGAGAGAAAAGACATTAAACTCCCAAATAAAATTCCCGAAAGAATTCTTTACGAAAAACACACAAACTTCATAGCAGAATATGGAAGAGATACCGATTATTTTGTAAACACATTGCAACAAATACCTTTAGGAATATAATGTCTCTCAATCTATTAGAATGAATGGAATTTATTGGTCTTTAACTGCTCTTGATCTCATGGACAAATTAGAAACCATTCCTCGCAATGAAATAATCAAATTTATAACCACGTGCTTTCAAAAATCGGGAGGGTTCTCGCCTTATCCTGACCACGAAGCACACTTGTTGTCTACTCTTAGTGCAATACAGGTCGTTTATCTGTTTTGTTATTATAGATATTAATTATATATGATTCAATTCATTTATTTGATATTGAAGCTATTGCTTCATATGTATCTAGTCTTCAATGTGAGGATGGCAGCTTTAGTGGGGACGAATGGGGTAGGCACCACATGAGTACCTAATATAATACATTTTATTTTTAATTATATATATTAACTATATATTTAATATTATAATTTTTAGGAGAAGCTGATACAAGACTAACATTTTGCGGAGTTGCCTCTCTTTCATTGATTGTCATTTTGATATTGACAAACATATAGGGTAAGGTACACCTGGTCAACAGGTCTTCTACTATAAACTACGTCCTGTCCTGTCGTAACTTTGATGGAGGGTTTGGATCTCTCCCCGGGAGTGAGTCACACTCAGGCCAGGTTATATATTATAATAATAATTATTTTTAAATAACTTTTTAATTGTAATAAATTTATTAACATAATTAGATTTATTGTTGTTTAGCCACTTTGGCCATTTTGAAGGGATTACATCATGTGGATACAAGCTCATTGGCTTCTTGGCTGCAGTCTCGACAGTTGCCTTCAGGGGGACTGAATGGTTGGGGGATTTTGACTAATTCAAGGGAGGCCAGAGAAGATGCCGGATATTTGTTATTCCTGGTGGGTATTGGCATCTCTGAGTATAATTGGTCGAATGGAATGGATTGATAAGGTGTAGACTGATGGATGAAGGTTTGTAGAGATCTCTCCGTGATTTTATTCTTTCCTCTCAAGATGAAGAACTAGGAGGCATTGCTGACATTCCTGGGGATGTTGTGAGTCGTGTTGTGACTAGTTGTAGCCTGATCCTTATCATACATTATTCGGGTTGGCAGGTCTAGCTCTTTTGGAGGAAGAGGGACTTAAAAAGGTCAATCCAATCTACTGTATGCCACAATATATTGTGGATAAAATTGAAATTGAGTGCTATTATCTATAATAAAAATGAGTTAATTTAAAATAATATATAATTTCTCGTGTCTTGTAGTGTTTAATGGATTGTCGATTTTTTATAGATAAAAATGATGAGAGATTAAACAGTTTTTGGCTACAAATATATTTTAGATATTAAAATGTTTATTAATAAACCAAGGAGGCCAATTGATCCACACAACGCAGGAATAGTAAGTTTGCACGCGAATTATTTTACAGGTTGCTAATTCACTATATCAGCAATTCCACAACAGTACATCTCTCCCAAGTATTGTGGATGACATAATTTCTGATATTCTCTCTAAAAATGATAAATAAAATTGATTTTATGCTATATCATTCATTAAACAATTTTTGTATCAAAACAAAAGAAAAAATATGATTGAATTACTAAAGATTTTGCACAGATAGAAAATTTCTTGGAAAAAAACGGAGAGAATTGAGTTTTAAAAATAAAAAGGAATTTTAGTAGTTTTTTATCTTATGATGGAAAATAGTTAATTTATGTTCATAAATGTAAAATTTCTGTTGTTGGCAGGAGGGTAATTGAGTTTTGGAAATGTCAATATTCGAAAGGCTTTTAGTTCTGAAAAGTACTTGTATTCATATTTCTTTAAGTTTACTTTATTAAAAGAAATCAAACACTTTATTTATGAAAAAATAAACCTTCACCATAATTTGAATCACTTGATTGTTTGGTAG
>NW_021827400.1:0-10442 GCF_006345805.1 Octopus sinensis | reverse complement strand
TTCTTTCTTCTTCTTCTTCTTCTTCTTCTTCTTCTTCTTCTTCTTCTTCTTCTTCTTCTTCTACGTAATAGTAGTAGTAGCGGCAGCTGTAGTAGTATTAGTTGTAGTGGTAATAGCAGTAGTGGTGGCGGCGGTGGTGGTGGAGGTGAAGGCGGTGGCTGTTCTAATAGTCAGTCAGTCATTTACCTGGATCGCTGTTAACGACTAAATTTGAAATTTGCACGTTTTTGCCTAAAGTAGATACAACAACAACGATAATAGCGATTGTTATTATTATAATTATTATTATTATTATTATTATTATTATTATTATTATTATTATTGAGTGAGAGAGCAGTTCATGCCATCAAAGTTGACACTGGGGTAAATATACGAAGCCCAATATACCCTCATGACTACCCGTCTGATAAAGGTACACCAAGCACATGCCATCACAACCATATGTGCGCGACATGGTGATCTCATATCAAGATAACAGCACATGACCTTGCAGTTAGGGCCCAGTTAGATTTTCTTCTTCAGGTTGAGTAGCCCATCCCGTTCAAAGGTCCCTGAATAAGGGTTGTTTAAGGATGTTGAAAGAACCACCCTGTTTCCAGAGGTGAATTGTTCAAATCCCAAAGAATCCCTCTCAACACATGGCTATTATTATTATATATTATTTTATTCATCATAATCATCATCATTTTATTATTATTATTATTATTATTATTATTATTATTATTATTATTATTATTATTATTATTATTATCATATAATCATATCTCATTATTATTATTATTATTATTATTATTATTATTATTATTAATTATTATATTATTATTATTATTATTATTATTATTATTATTAAGGCAGTGAAATGGCATAAACGTTAGCACACCGGGCGAAATGTTTAGTGGTATTTCGTCTGCTGCTACGTTCTGAGTTCAAATTCCGCCGAGGTTGACTTTACCTTTCATCCTATCATGATCGATAAAATTAGTACCAGCTACGCACTGGGGTCGATGTAATCGACATAATCCCTTCTCTCAAATTTGAGATCTTCCAGTAGAAAGGGCAATTATTATATTATGTTTTGACTTTTGCTTTGCATTTGTACAAGTTGTCTCCAAGTCTCACCCAGCGACTTCAAGAGAAAACAAGTTGGAAGTTCATGTTGGTGTTATGCCGAGGGTGCCATATATTTGGTTTTACTAATGTTCTAGAGAATGTTTAAGAAACCATAAGAAAATTACAAGTTTGTTTTAAAATTTGAGTTTACATAGACAGTATTTTGCGTAGGATTTGGGCAGTTACCATGGGCACTATCTTTTGAATTTCTGTCATTTTGGGGTTTCCTGGTATCTGAGCTAGGTAGAAATCAGCCCCTTTTGCTATCATTCCTAGGGCACCTATGGCAACAGGTATTGTTTTAGTCTTCAGGCTCCACATTTTGCTAATTTCTATTTCAAGATCTTTATATTTGCTCAGTTTTTGGTAGGTCTTGACAGATACGTTTATATCAATTGGGACAGTCGTATCAGTGAGGAAGCACGATTTTTATCTGAAGTCTTTCAATACACTGTCTTTATTATTATTATTATTATTATTATTATTATTATTATTTTATTATTATTATTATTATTATTATTATTATTATTATTATTATTATTATTATTATTATTATTATTATTATTATATTATTATTATTATTATTATTATTATTATTATTATTATGTTATTATTTTATTATTATTATTATTATTATTATTATTATTATTATTATTATTTTATTTTCTATATTATATATTTTCATAAGTATCACTAGTTTGTATGTGTATGTATGCCTGAATATATGTGTGCGCGCATGTGTGGGTGCATGTGTGTGTATGTCTGTACACACACACACATACACGCGCACACACACATACGCATACACTCACAGACACACACACACATTCAGTATATATATAAATATATATATACATGTATAGGGGTGCATATACATACACAACCGCACGCACACATACACATACACGCACACATACATGCAAGCATACACACACACACTCTCTCTCTCTCACACACACACACGCATACACACACATATATGTAATGGACTAAAGAAAGCAACGTGCAATTTAACGCATTAGTATTCTAAGCTCTTTGCTTTCAGCAAGCTTTTGGTGACACGCCACAACAAAATTATTTGAGACCAAAATGAGCGGAAAACGCAGAGTCAAACACAGCGCGGGACCTTGTTGATTGATATGAACAGCAATCATCATTTCAGGAACATACCACCATGATGGTAGCAGTGTGCAGGCGAATGGCCGGATGAATTCTGAGAACTTTCAGAACAAGAGACCAGAGGACTATTCTGGTGCTATGGAAGAGCATTGTCCTCAGCCGTCTGGACTACTGCCTCCAACGATGGTCACTCCATTTTTTTGTAAAATAGCTGTGGGACTTTGAATCCTAAGCTTTTGTAGACGGAAAGGATGGGACATTTGGAACAGTTTAGTGCCTTTTTTTTTTCGGAGGCTGATATATCTTTCGATGCCAAATTTTGGTGCTAACCCCTCTAAAATCTTCTATATATATATCTGTGGTGGCAAATATATATATATATATATCACCACATACCCTTTACCTTATTCGATCCAAAGAGCAGAGTCGTAACTCTTTTAGGTCTTTCTCAGTAGCTCAGCTGTTCCATTGATGTACTGCTGAACTGCCTCAACTTCCGCTATTATTAATCTGATACTGTGGGTTGTCCATATTTGAGAGCAGTAACTCCGACGGCTGAGGACAAATGTCTTCCATTGGACCATCATAGTTTCCTAGTCCTTTGTTTAAAAGTTCTCGGAATCCATCCCAGCATTCTCCTTCACATTGCGACTACCTTGGTGATAAGGTAGTCGCAATGTGAAGGAGAATGCTAGGATGGATTCTGAGAACTTTTATATCAATCCCCAGACCATGCATTATTTTATGACTGATATTACCACACATTTGGTCCGAAGCATCTTTGTCAGTGCAATCGAGCTGATAGCGGAGGGCTTCGAATTTTCCTGCATTAAACCACGTGCTGTTTCCTACCATAAAATAGTAGCAGCCTTAAGACAGTTCCCTGAAGTACCCCATTCACTATTGCGGTCTTCTAGGAGACCGTCCCGTTTGGCTACAGCCTGGCTTTTGTCTTTCAAGAAGTCATCTAACCATTTCCACAGTTTTCTGACAAGGCTGTCTCTCTGTAGCTTGTAACGTAATATATCGTAATCAATTTTGTCAAAGGCCTTTGCAAAACCAAGAAATATCACACCCACTTTTAATGTTTCAGCGCTCAGTCATAATGCTGCAGAAACTCTGTGAAGAATCTTCTTCGGAAGCGGAAGCCATACTGGAGCAAGCCATTATCTTCTAATATATTGTTGCTATCATATTAAACTTTCGTATGTCGAAATTTGGCCAAAG
Source organism: Octopus sinensis (assembly GCF_006345805.1). Taxonomy (NCBI): domain Eukaryota; kingdom Metazoa; phylum Mollusca; class Cephalopoda; order Octopoda; family Octopodidae; genus Octopus; species Octopus sinensis. The sequence continues at coordinate 6,986 of NW_021827400.1, read as the reverse complement.
GCGTTTTTTTTTTCAATATTTATTTTTGTTTGAAATAGTCGCCTCTTTTGACCAAACTATCGTATCTCCAGCTGCTTCAGGTTTCAAAATATCAAAAATTGTCAAAGTGTAGTAAAATGGTTTTGCTATGGAATGGTGAAGCTATTTTTTCGTTTCCTGAAAAGGCAACGTTTTGGACTTACGACACTTTTGCATAATAGCAACGAAATGTATCATTGTATATATATATATATATATATATATATATATATATATATATATATATATATATATATATATATATATATCTATATATATATATATATATATAAATCACAACATATATGTATACACTCACACGCACACATATATGACCGCGTCTGTACCGTTGGCGAAGAGCTCCGCCCCCGAACGTGAAATCCTTCTTTCCTTTCCTGAGCGTCCAAAACACTATACTTGTTCCACGTCCTCGCGTTGTTGTGTTTTCTTTTTGTGTTTTCATGTTTGGATTAACTATAATATTATATTATATATATAATATATATATAGGATATTATATATATATATATTATATATATATGTATATATGTATATATATACACACACACACAAATACATATACATACATAAATATACCTGACAACTTAATCTGTTACCCTGTCATTGAGCGCAACTCATTCTTCAATTCGCATTTCCCGTCTATCTTTAACGAATCACCTCTTACAATCTGACTAAGCTTCTCAGCTGGGTGAAGAACAGTCTAAACACGAAGAATAAGCGTCCAGGTTTACGTATATATGAAGAAAGGGTATAGGTACCACTGGACCATTTAATAAGAGAAACATGACGATGCACCCGTTTCATACACCCATACAAACACACGCATATCCATGCACACTCTCACACACATTTACCTACACACACTCTGAAAGACACATATAATATTCTTTTAATGCATAGTGTTAACTATAACTTCGAAGTTCCAACTGGATCGCCTTCAACTGCCATCGAAGCTGAAACCTCGAAGTCACTATCGACACAGTTCATGCAGAAGGATAGCAAATAGATATTCTACAAGAAATGTTGTGTAATTCTTCTGTTTAATGCAAAATGGGTTCCATTGTAACTTAACTTAGAAACAGGTATACACACGCACACACCTCATCAGGTGTCTTGGGCGAATTTCGAACCTGGGTTCTCATTCCTTAAGTATTTTTCGTTCTTCTTCTTCTTCTTCTTCTTCTTCTTCTTCTTCTTCTTCTTCTTCTTCTTCTTCTTCTTCTTCTTCTTCTTCTTCTTCTTCTTCTTCTTCTTCTTCTTCTTCTTCTTCTTCTTCTTATTATTATTATTATTATTATTATTTTTTTTTTTTTTTCTTCTTTCAAATTTGCTTCCATTTCTTGCCGAGTGTCTTCCCGACTCCTCGGGCAAAGAAACTCTATTATTATTATTATTATTATTATTATTATTATTATTATTATTATTATTAGTATCATCATCATCATTATTATTATCATTATTATTATCATGATCATCATTATTATTATTATTATTATTATCATTATCATATTATTATTATTATTATTATTATTATTATTATTATTATTATTATTATTATTATCATCATCATCATTATTATTATCATTATTATTATCATGATCATCATTATTATTATTATTATTATTATCATTATCATTATTATTATTATTATATTATTATTATTATTATTATCATTATCATTAATTATTATTATTATATTATTATTTTATTATTACATCATCATCATTATTATTATCATTATTATATCATGATCATCATTATTATTATTATTTTATTATCATTATCATTATTCTTATTATATTATTATTATTATTATTATCATCATCATTATTATTATTATTTTATTATTATTAGATTATTATATTATTATTATTATTATTATTATCATTATTATTATTCAGGTATGGGTGGCTTATCTGGTATTCCTTGAAGAAATTTGTCCAGACTCCTTTTTAAAGGAGTGAGTGTGTGTATGTGTGTGTGTGTGTGTGTACATGTGTGTGTATGTGTGTGTGTGAGTGTGTTTTATAGCAAATTGTGTGTGTGTGTGCACACGCGTATTGTTGTGCATGTTCTTCTACTCTTAACGTATATTAAGGCGGTGTACCGATGGAACCGTTAGCAATTCGGACAAAATATTTCTTCGTTCTCTATGCGTTCTGGGTTCGAGTTCTGCCGAAGTCGACTCTGCTTTTCGTCCTTTCAGGTTCGAAAAAATAAGTTCCATTTGAACAGTGGTCTCGGTGTAATTGATTTATTCCATCCCGCAAAATTACTGGCCTTCTTCCAGAATTTCAAACCATTTCTAAATTGTGATAATAAATTTCATTTTCTTCTTTTCTATTAAATAGGTACTCAGCAGCGAATCCTGAAACAGAAGCAGCAAGAAATCTACATCTCTGTTCTTCTGCAGCCAAGTGAACGCCTCAACTACAATCCATTTTCTTATCTAAACTTGAAGAAACAACCAATGACCCTTGAAATCGTCACATAATCGCCCACTCACACCATATCGAAACATTTCCTATTCAAACTTGCATCTACCGCGTAGCTTCAGCACATAGCTAAGAAAACATAAAGAACCTTATTTCTTCGCCTCCATTTTTTCCCCCAGTCAACGTACTTCAGTTACCCTTATTTCTTCTTTTCTCTCCCTCTACTATTGAACCAATAGGGGTACGCTTGATGTGCTAGAAACAGCAGAGCCGTATCTTCAAGAATAAAATAAGAACGTGATTAGTTTACACCACGGAATGGACACAGTTTGATTATAAGTGTGCTGGGAATAAACACCGCAACATCATCAGTAACAACAGTAAAATCAGTAGGTACAGCAGGGAGAGAGAAAGAGAGAATTTATTAATATCAGTTCTTCAGCCCAAACTGTTAACGTCAGCTAAAGAGCAATAAACACAGGAAAACATACATACATATATACATATATACATATATACACACACACTCACATACACATATATATATATAAAGTACAACTACTACGCCAGTAGCCAATAGTAAGTTCAAAGGCAGAGCGGTCAGATAAGAGCGGTGACGGGATAAAGTAGAAACTATGTACCCATGATGCATTCCGCACTGTCTGACATGATGGAGGAAGAAAGACTGGATGTTGTGAATTTTGAAACTTCGTCACCAGCTTCGAATGACTCATTCGTCAGCCAGCACAGCAGCAGCAGTAGCAGTAACAACAACAACAACAACAACAGCAACAATAAATGCAGCAACAGCAACAGCAGCAATAGTAGTAGTAGTGGTAGTAGTAATAGCAGTAGCTGTAGTAATGGAGGTGGTGGTGGCAGTGGTGGCGACGGCAACAAGAGCAACAACAACAACAACAAGAATACGGCAGCCGACCAAACTGGTTACCACCAACACCACCACCATAACCACCAACGCCACCATCACCCCCACCATCACCACAACTACCATCACCAACACCAACGCCATCATATGAATAATAGCAACAGCAGCAGCAGCAGTAGCAACAGCAGCAGCAACAGCAGCAACAGCAGCAGCAACAACGGTAGTAATAACTTGACCGGAAGTAAATGTAACACAAATATCAGTCGGCACACAAGTTACTCTCAACAACAACAACAATCACAACAACAACAACAACAGCAACAACAGAATTCAATTCCCAACAAATGTGTTGGGAATAACAGCAGCAACAACAACAGTGACAGCAGCAACGGTGGTAGCTGTCATAACAGCCATCAACAGCAGCAACCGAAACAAAAACAACAGCTGCAGAAACATTCTAATGTTCACTTACACCGCCATCTTGAATCACACCAGCAGCAGCAGCAGCAACAGCAGCAACTGCCTCAGTCGTGTGGGTCACCTCCAGCAACCAGGAGTGTATTGGCTCAACAACAACAACAGCAGCAAAGAAATGGCGGTTTGTCTATTCTTGTGAAACATGGCCGAAAGTTGGCAGTGAAGCCGCCATCTCCTCATCACACAACGACTTCCGGTTCCTGTGACAGCAACTCCATGGACGATGTGAGCTCCACCACGGCCGACAACAACGCCGCTTGCGGCAATACGGCTTCGATCTCAGAGGTAGCAATGGCAGCGGCGGCGGCGGCGGCGGCTGCCGCTGCCGCAGCTGCGGCGGTGACTACAACGACCACCACGACGGTGGATTTCGTAAATAATTCTACCAACACCACCGCCACCACCTCCAATACTACAGCCAACAACAACAACAACAATAGGAAAAATATCCCGGAATGTAAATCGTCGTCTTCGCCGTCGTCCTTGTCATCACCACCACCTCCTCCACCACCACCACCGCTACCACCACCGTTGCCACCGTCACCGACTTCGCCGCCGTTGACTACATCTCCGACGCCCCTGTCGCCCACGGCTCTGTCTCCCGCGTCGTCACCGCCATCCCCTCCGTCGCCATCTTCGTCGCTGTCACCGTCGCCACGGCCACCCCCTTCGCCCAATTCCGCCTTCTATTTCTCCTCCTCGTCGCCACCATCGTCACCAGTAGCCGTCGCCGCCGCCGCCGCCGCCGCTGCTGCTGCTGCGGCTGCTGCTACCGCTGCTACTCAGCCTGGCGTCAATTCCGTAGAGCCGATGACCGTCAGCTCCCCGGCCGCGTCGCCACCTCCGCCACCATCGTTATCACTACCACTACCTCCGCCACCGCCACCTCCACCAGCAATAACAACAACGACGACAACCAACGCTGCCCAGCCTCTGTCCAGGCTGGGCAATCTGAGATCGTCCCCACTTCATTCTCTGACCAGCTACAATGTTCTTTGCGGGGCCCAGCAAGCACATCATCACCTGCCTCCCCCAGCCCCTCATCATCAACAGCAACAACAGCAGCGCTACGATCGCTGCCCTATATCTCCGGTTTCGAGCCTGCCTCTCGGCGTGGTCACCACGTTGCCGATTTCTTTGCCGAGCATGCTGACCACAACACCGATAACAGCAACTCCGAGGTCGAAACTGTCGTTTGGCATCAGCCGGATACTCGGAGTGGAGGAGGAGGAGGAGGACGAGAGCGAGATGAGGAAAGAGAGGGAAGAGAACGGAAGCGGCGTGTCCGGTGGGGCCGGCGGTGACATGGAGGAAGATGAGGAAGTAGAAGTCGAGGTGGAGATGGAAGAAGACGATGATGAGGAGGAGGAGAGGGAAGAGGTAGAAGGGGATTGCTGCGACGATGGCAAGCGTGGTAACCATGACAACCGGCACTACTCGTTGCATGTTCACCCCCAGCAAACTCAACCCCACCCACTGCACACGAATCTATCACACCAACACCAACACCAGCATTTACAACAACAACAACAACAACAACGGCAGCAACAACAACATCTTAACAACACCAACAGCAACAACAACAACAACGGGAACCATTACCAGTTATCGAATGGTCTGAAATCCGCCATTGACAGCCAACACATGCATCATCTCCACCATCACCCACACCACCACCACCACCCTCCCCACCACCACATCCATAACAGCAACAGTAATACTACTACTAATACTACCACTATTAGTAATGATACCAACAACAATAGCAACAACAACAACAACAACAGCCACAGCAATGCGTGTTCAAATGGTGGCGGTGGTAGTGGCGTTGGTGCTATGAATAGTAGTAGTAGTAGTAATAGTAGTAGTAGTAGTAATAGCAATAATAGTGGTAATAATGGTAGCGGTAACAGTAGTAGTAGTGGTGGTAGGAATAGTAGCATCAATAGTGTTAGTCATAATAAGATGGCTAGTAGTAATACTAACAATACTAAGACCCACATCTGTTTGACAAACGGGGGTAGCCCGACTATACTAAGCAGCATCAGCATCACTACAAACACCAACAGCAGCAACAACAACAACAACAACAGCAGTAGCATCAGTAGCAGTAGCAGTAGTAGCGGCAGTAGCACACCAACTTCACCGACTCTTTTATTTGGTGGCAACAACCACAGCAACAACAACAACAATAACAACAGCACAAATGATAGCAATAGCAACAACATGGACACACACTCCATTCCTTTTTCTCGTTCGGCGTCACCATCGCCGAAGTCCGATCTTGAACTCTCGACCAGTCCGACCAATCACGGACCTTCGTCTGTGGCGGATATGAAAGCAACGCACGCGGCCTCGGCGGCCCTGGCTACTGGTCTGGCAACAACGTTATCAGGGAGTCTTTTGTCGCTTCCCACCTTCCCTTGTGGACTGCAGATGGCTTCAGGAGCAAGTGGGGTGATTAAAGTACCCGCTCATCGACCGCATCCATTAGCGAACAGTTGGTACCCTCTTTCCTACCCTTGGTTGGACCTTCGACGTGATAGGCTCGGCAGTAAGTAAACACTTTACTTATAAATTCATATTTATATTTTTATTTTTGTATATTTTTCAAACTCGTGTGTTGTCATTTTACGATTACCCCCCCAAAAAAAAAAGATGAGAGAGATAAATAAACAAATAAGCGCAGGAGTGGCTGTGTGGTAAGTAGCTTGCTTACCAACCACATGGTTCCGGGTTCAGGCCCACTGCGTGACACCTTGGGCAAGTGTCTTCTACTATAGCCTCGGGTCGACCAAAGCCTTGTGAGTGGATTTAGTAGACGGAAACTGAAAGAATCCTGTCGTATGTATGTATATGTATATGTATATATATATATATGTGTGTATGTGTGTGTGTGTGTGTTGTCTTATTTGTATCTGTGTTTGTTCCCTCATCATCGCTTGACAACCGATGTTGTTGTGTTTACGTCCCTGTAACTTAGCGGTTCAGCAAAAGGGACCTATAGAATAAGTACTTGGCTTACAAAGGACAAGTCCTGGGGTAGATTTGTTCAATTGAAGGTGGTACTCCAGCATTGCCGCAGTCAAATGACTGAAACAAGTAAAAGAAAAAAATAGAAAATAAAAATGAAATAAAACAAAGAAAAA
>NW_021827399.1:5000-7500 GCF_006345805.1 Octopus sinensis | reverse complement strand
TGAGTGGTTGAGCACCACCGTTTCAGCAACCCAGTCATAGTGTTGTAGGAGCTGAGTTAAACAGCTTCTCCCTGGTCGGAAACCATGTTGGGTGTCGGGCAGCAAGTCATTCTCTTAAGGAAGTTGATCAGCTTCCTTCTGACTATTCGTTCCATGACCTTGCTGATGTGTGAGGTCAGAGAGATAGGTCTATAGTTCTTGGCTTCCGCTCTGCTACCTCCTTTATTGAATGGAGCATATTTTACCTTCCTTCAGTTTTCCTGGAAGTTTGCCAGCTGCAAGGAAGCTCTGAAAGAGGAACTGCAGTGGTCTTGCTAGGACTCTCTTACATGCTTTTAGGAGGATTGCCGGGAATCCATCGGGGCCATTAGCTGAGTCTGTTTTCATTTCATCTATAGCCTTGGTTACATCTTCTTCCTTTATATCGATGTAATCTATCGTCGCCGCCTCTGATTTTATATCTGCAGTGTTAAAAAGTCAGTTGGATTGGTGATTTGGAGATGCCCAAGGGTGGAGTGAAAACACTCTTGAATTGCTCATTCAGTATTTCACTTACCCTCATTGGTTTTCCTGTAAGTGTGCCATCCTTTTTCGAGGAGTGGCCCTATTCTACAGTGCACTGTAGCTGTTTCTTTGGCATACCTATAGAAAGCTCTGGGGTTAGATTCTATGTTTTCTCTATAGCCCAGGCTTCTCTGTCTGCTCTTTCTTTTTCATGGGAGAGTTGCAGACATTTTTCGATTTCCAACAGTTTTATTTTTAGGCGGGACTTTTCACTGCTTTCAATCTGTTTGTTTAGGCGATTTGAAAATTTCGTACGCCGTCTCATTAAAATTTTCCTCTCTCTGGGGATTTTGTTCTTGTGTACAGTGGCCTTTCTCTCTGGGACACATTTGTAGCATATGGCTTGCATTACAGACATGAATTGTTGAAGTTTCACGTCGATGTCTGGCGAGGAGAGACATTTAGGCCAGTTTTGTTTGAGGATCTCTTTCTCAATTTGTTTCCAGTTTGCCTTATGGTAGTTCAAGCTGGAAAGATTTTGAGGGTTTCTTGTAGGCTGCATGTCCGTGCTCTCTTTTGGCCCGTACATGGTCAGCTCTATCATGTTGTGATCCGAGAGTAGTGTCGGTGTCACTTTCACATTATGGATGAGATCCATGTCATTTGTGAGCAGAGATCCAGTGTGTTTCCTGCCCTGGTTGGTTAGAGTATTACCTGCTCCACGTACAGGGTGTTGATGAGGTTCAGGAGGGACCTCGCCTGTCCTCGTTCACATCTTATCATTCCTGGGAGAGAAAGGCCCTCGGGCCATCTGACATTGGGCAGATTGAAGTCTCCCATAAGAAGCACACCTATGTGTTGTTCTAATGTGGTTAGAATTTCTTCTATTTTTATAAGGCAGTCTTCAAACTTGCCCACATGGCTTGGGGCATCTGGAGGGCGATATGTAGCACACACAACTACATCAAGTTGCCTGATATGTACAATTAGTGTGTCACACACCGAGTTTGAGTATGACAAGAGGACCTGGGGTGTGAGGTCCTCGCGGATGTACATAGCACCCCTCCATGACTCCTTTCTTTCCTGTCGGTCCGTAGTACAGCATACTGTGGTATGTGTAACTCCGCATCTGCTATGTCTGGTTTCAGTGCGTTTCTGTAAGTGCTATGCATAAGGCTTGATTGCATGCAACAAAGTCTCTCAGGAACGGGATCTTTGTCCTGTTACTGAGTGTTTGCAGTCCTCTGATGTTCAGTAGGAGTATCGAGGTGAGGTGTACGTTGTTGCCGGCGGTGTCCCATCCTGTGTCTGTTTGCTGTGGTGGTCTGGTATATAGTGGGTAGTCCCACCTGCGGGCTTGGGTTTGATGAAGCCAGGTCAGCTGCTGTACAATCTTTTGTGCCATGCACAAAAAAGATTGTTGCTCAGCAGCTGCTCTTTCGACATCATGTTGGCTGTTTGTGGCGCGCACAACATCTGCGTACCTCCGCTTTGGGGCAGGTGGTGCTGTGTCCATCCCTTTTCTTTGTGTTGATGGTTTGTCCATCTGCCTCGTGTCTCTGTGGCAGGGTCCCCGATGTGCAAAGCGGCAGCCTGCACCTTCCTTTCCATGCCAGCAGGACCTCTCAGGTAGAACATACACACCCGTGTGCGCTGTTTGGTTCCATCCTTTGCGGTTCCACTTCTATTTCTGGTTGTTTCACTCTTTGGTCCTGCTTGAGCTTTTCTTTTCCTTTAGCTCTTCCAGTCCTTCTTTTAGTTCTTCTTCTCTTCCTCCCTCTACCTCTTCACCGGGTTCTCCTTCTCCATGGCCCTTGCTGCCGGTTGGAGAACTTGCACTGGGTTCACTCCCGGGCAGGTTTCTCATTCAAAACCTCCTCCTGGGCGTCCACCAGGTGGGGGTGACTTCTTTCATCATCGTCTCCATTCTGCCATCTTTGCTCCGCTCGTTCTCAAAGATGGCATCAAGTGCGCCAATGTGTGACCGTACAAGCGC
>NW_021827398.1:0-10452 GCF_006345805.1 Octopus sinensis | reverse complement strand
CAACACTACTGACTCAAATGCTTCTAATTGCCATAAATGTTCGATGCTATAAACGAAGACCGAATTGTGGGAAAAAAATGCCTTGTGGTATTCCTTTTCATCCTGAATTAAAATCCCGCCAGGGTCAACTTTTCCTTTCAACCTTTTAGCGCTGGCAAAATAAAACAACTTTTAGCTGGTGTTGTTGATTTCCCCACGTACCCCCACGTACCCCCACGTACCCCCACGCCACTTACTGTGTCTCAGAATGCATCCGTTTTGTCCCCATAATTATTGCTTTTGAATGGCATTGTTGGATTTCCCAATGATCATGTTTGGATATTTCAACCAAATCACATGACAGATACTGAGTTTTAATGACCAGAGATTCATCAGGTGGAAACGTTTCGGATTTGGAGGATAAGATTAATGCTTCCTTCAAAATCTTTTTACTCCACCGTTTCGTTCGATCTATAAAATGTTGCTTTATCATCAAATGTATCGGAGAAACATTTCATATTTCTGACAACGTGATTTATATATATATATACACATACACAAATATATGTGTTTATATATAAATATATATATATATATGTATGTATGTAGATATGTATGTATGTATGTATGTATGTATGTATGTATGTATGTATGTATGTATGTATGTATGTATGTATATGCATTAATACATATACATAATGTATGTATTTATATATAAGTATATATTTCCAAACATATGTATATATATATACAGATATATATACACACATATATATATAATATATATTATATTATGTATGCATGCATGCTTGCATGTGTGTATTGTATATATTACAAACAAGTATCTGCTGAAGGTCTGACTGTCTCTACCGATACATGAAAAAGCCGAAAGGTTTATCAGTTTTTGACAATATATTTTTATATCTTGTTTACAATAGTTACAATGTTTTCGCCAGCGAGAGAACCATCGACTGACGTAAACATGAAAGAGAGAAGTGGTGGCACTAGAGATGACTCACCCTCAGAATAAACGCAGTAGAAGTCATCAAATAAACAAATTGAAATATATATAAAAAGAAAAAACACGTAAACACAATTTTCAAAATGGCAAAAATCACAAGAAAAATAATAATGATAATAAGAGACAGGTAAACTGGAAAGCATAGAATGTCAGAATTTAATATCCCAAAAGGCAAATTTGCACAGCATAAACAAAACTGATAGCAACAATGCACACACGGACACACTGACACACATGGGTATACGCAAACATACACACATTTATCGAAAGAATAAAGATGTCCGTCGTAGTCTATTTTGAGAATTTACTCAGCAACGACGACAATGATGACGACAGCAAAAACAACAGCATTGACTGTTGCAGAGAAGCACAACCATTGTCAAGAGAGAAAGGCATTCATGAAAACGGTAGTTTTGACGCAATTTAGCCATCATCGAATTCTTTAATATGGACAATCCAAAACAGAACTGCAGAAAAATTATATTTGTAAGGACCGCATTTCCTTGATCAAAACTTATGTAGCAGTGGACAAGCAAAATGCTAATCTATCTGGTTTTTTTAAATTTTTTTAAGCAGAGGGGGCTTTATCTGTACCTTCGAAGTACTATTTGGGAAGTTCTCGGTGATATCAGGTAAAGTATTTTGTACATAGAGAGAGAGACAAGGGCTACGGACCGTCTGCCCGAACATCAGGAACGAGGGCGAGGTGAAGTAACAGGAAAAATTAGGTGAAATACCTGATAATAAGCTTGCACTTCAGTACATCAAGTAGCACAAGGGAAATACTCGGTGGTTTTAAAGTGATAATGACCTTTAATATATTGGTTTTAAATGTTTTTGACACAAGGCTAGCAAGTTCGATTACATTGACACCAGTTTTCAACTGGTACTTAATTTATCCAATCCTGAAGGGTGAAAGGCAAAGTCGACCTCGGCAGAATTTGAACTCAAAACGTAAAGACGGATGAAAAAGCATTTTACCGGGAATGCTAACGATTGTGCCTTCATGACCTTTGGGGATTCAACAAAATTCGCTACGAGAAGTAAGGGGTCCCAGAGTCGTAGGGTGGTCTTTCAGAACTTAACCACTGATATGTTCACCCATGTATGTATGAATAACTCTAAATGTTGTTCATGCTTTAAATTAATGTAAATCTCGTTTTAATTATTGTTTTTTTTTTATAATTTTGGAAATATTTTGCATTTATCAAATCAAAATGCATTCATTATGTAACATCTTCCATCGCCTCATTCTTTTCTACTTCTCTCTCTCTCTCTCTCTCTCTCTCTCTCTCTTTCTCTCTCTCTTTCTCTCTCTCTCTCTCTCTCTCTCTCTCTTACGCACTCTTTCTCTTACTTTCACTTTCATTTTCTCTCTTTCGAAACCAGCCATGTTTGAAAAAAGTTCTCGCATCGGTGCCATGCCAGACCTTCTAACAGCTTTCTGTGCACTCACTGAGAAAGAAAAGAGAACGGAAATGGCATTTCGACTACACTATATAAAAGTGATTTTTATTTAAGACGGTTGTGTGTAATTTGAGGGAGGTTTGACTGCTATTTCTTGTTAATTGGAATACATCACAATATTCAACTTCACTCGCTCCTTTAAGTTCTAAGATTAAACCTAACAACAGACGGCAAGAAATTGATATTGTATATTCTTTCAAGATTTGGCGGCGGAAAAATGGAAGAAGAAGGAAAAAACGAACTTCACTGCATGTAAGATATGTCCACTTTGTCAAAACATCGATCGATCATCAATAGAAGGTAGACAAAAACTGCAAATCGATCAGTGAATGACAAACGAAATGAAAGTCTACCATGTATTTTCTGATAAAAACTTTTGTTATGGATTTGGTGAATATATAATTCTTTTATTCTTTTATTCTTATTCATCTTTCATGTTTTTCTGATTTTAGCATAATTTTCTCTTCGTACAAGGAATCTTGGGTAACAAAGTTTTGCAAAGTCTCATTGTCTTTTCTTCTCTGTTGACGACAACGACGACGTCCGGAAATTGCATAAACCAGGAGGTGTGAATGAAATGGAATGGTTAAATAAGGAATCGATCTTCACATCAATAGCTTACCTTCAGACTAAGATACGAGAAAGGAATCATTTCCTCTCTGGATAACTGTATTTATTTCCATTTAATAAGACACAAAGGAGAAGACACAATGCGGCGGCAGAGACGGAGAAGTTATATTTTGACATTGAGAATTTCTTTTTTTACACAACAGAGAAGCGATGGCTTGTTTCAAAGACTATATTATCGCAAAAGAAGAGGTCGACGGTTCGAGTCGTTGTACAAGGAATGTAAAGGAGGGGGAAGCACTCCGTCGGTTACGACGATGAGGGTTCCGGTTGATCCGAATCAACGGAACAGCCTGCTCGTGAAATTAACGTGTAAGTGGCTGAGCACTCCACAGACACGTGTACCCTTAACGTAGTTCTCGGGGATATTCAGCGTGACACAGAGAGTGACAAGGCCGGCCCTTTGAAATACATGTACAACAGAAACAGGAAGTAAGAGTGAGAGAAAGTTGTGGTGAAAGAGTACAGCAGGGATCACCACCATCCCTGCCGGAGCCTCGTGGAGCTTTAGATGTTTTCGCTCAATAAACACTCACAACGCCCGGTCTGGGAATCGAAACCGCGATCCTATGACCGCGAGTCCGCTGCCCTAACCACTGGGCCATTGCGCCTCCACACAAGGAATGTAACCTGTCAGTAACCGATACACTTAGCTTTCCAACAGCCAATGAACAAATGCTTACGTCAATGAGGGCAAGTCTTTTTTGGATTTGTTTTTGTTTTGGTGTGTTGAAATCCTAGCAATTGGAGTGTCTTTTACGTGGGCCCATGTAATTAAGTCTTTAGTAAATGCTTAGAGATAACATTTGATAAGTCCCTTGCAAGATACCTAAAAACCCGCGTGCCCCGAGAAACACGCCTGTTTCTGAAAAACGAACCAATCAAGCAGCCTTGTGGTTGCTCCACGTGCTATAAACAACAGCTAATTATCCTTTAGATTCTTCCCCACCTACTTTAGACAAAAATACGTCGAAAATATGGTTCTGGGCCTCCTGTACGTAAGAAAAGGACGGTGAGGCCACAGTTGGACTACATTTTATTATATGTCTCCCAGATCATAAGTGGCCTTAGACTGAATAACAACCGTAACCTGCAAGAAACGATAGCCACTTCCGTTTCAAATCAGGTTTTAAAAGAAGAAAGACAACACGGAGAAATTGAGTCTCAAAATAGTCAAGCTTCCGGTGGAACCATAAAGAAAAAGGAGCCAAAATTCTGAGCGATTACCAAGAATTCCCATTTGGGGAAGTCAGAAGGTGCCATTGCACTTTAGCCAGTTATTGACTGTTATTTCACCTTGTTCAGGCATGATCTAATTACTACTTGTAAACATAAAAAAAACATTCCTTTGATGTATAATAAAAAGCAATTATTATATTTTTCATCTATAATGTGATTACTTGAAAACCTGCGACCTCCATTCACAGCATTTCATACCAAACCTTCTTAAGCCGGCGCCGTAAACGAATGAACAAGAAACCGACTGAACGCAGCTTGGCTTCAAAGCATAATTTCTATTAACGTTACGCCTGTGAATGTTAATATATACAGGGAGAGAGAGAGAGACATACACACACACACACACACACGAACACACAAACACACACGTGTATATATATATATATATATATATATGTGTGTGTGTGTGTGTGTGTGTGTATCATTTAATGTAGTTAGTGCATTGATCTCTCATAGGATGGAGTATAATTTTGTTGATCTGACTTTGTGTAAAGAGTACATATATATATATATAATATATATATATATATATATATATATATACATACATGTGTATAGAAGACAAGTCCTAATATATATACTCTATTTTGTTGCTATGCAGGAACTCGTGCAGTACCCTTGTATAATAATATATATATATATATGTATAAGGGTGAAAAGGAACACACGAGTTGATATTATGAAAAACCAACAAGTCAAATAGAAAATGCTAAAATATTATTTTAGCATTTTCTATTTTGACTTGTTTTTTCAGATATATTATATATATATATATATAATATCTATATAATATATATATAATGTATACAACAATATAAGGAATGCCCCTAATAGGCCATTCGACTCACTAGAAAACCAGCCAAACTCAAACCGCAAAATATTTGTAATTCTGAAATTGAAAGAGAAATAAAAACATTTACCCTTTTCATCTCTGGACTACGCATAGTTTCGACAAACTTAATTAAATTAAATTAGATTTATTTACAACTGGCGTGTCTCGTCAGCAGAGAAGCCGAGGACGAGTATATGTCCACGAGGCGACGGCAACGAAGCCTCCAGTCTATATGCTCTAAATTTTCAAAACTCCACCGCCACCGCGGTTTGTCGAAACTATGCATAGTCCAGAGATGAAAAGGGTAAATGTTTTTTTATTTCTCTTTCAATTTCAGAATTACAACTATTTAGCGGTTTGAGTTTGGCTGGTCTTTCTAGTGAGTCGAATGGCCTATTAGGGCCATTCCTTATATTGTTGAATGATATTATTATAGTCTTTGACTATCTTTCTTTCTCACTAGACCGCTGGTAGCGGAGAATTTTTTCTAGAATTTTTTGCTACCCTTATATTTATTAATTTATATTATATATATATATATATATATCTCTATATATATATTATATATATTATATTATATATATATTATATATTTACGACCAAAACGCACCCCGTCCAATGGACGGTGCTCAGTTGTCAGACATTTAAACCCAAAACAACTTGTCCGACTGTTCCATTGGTCTCCCCTTTGAGAAACACTGATTTAAGCTTAATTTGAGACACCAGCAAAAGAAGACATAAAGATAGACTTTTTTACTATTCCAAGAAAAACGATTTTTCAAATTCACGTTCCCGCGGCTTTATCGATCGCATTCTCACCTGGAATCGATTTTTGTAATTTTTATCAAGACTTATACACGCCCTGATACCGTCGGTATCTACATATCAAATTGAGCGCAATAGGATGGAGGATGCCCAGATCCTCAGAAAGCAGACAGACAGACAGACGAACGGATTTTATTATTATATATATATATAATATATATATAGATATATATATAAAATATTATTAGAGACAAAACCCCTATTTTGCAAAACAAACAGGAAGACTTAATCAACATAACATTTTAATAAATAGTCAAAAAAACCGCCACTACAATTGTTTCTTGTCTTGATCGACAATCTCAGGTGGACTTCCAATAAGTCAGTTTCAAATTAGGAAGTCTCATAATTGAAAACTGACTTATTGAGTCCACCTGAAGATTGTCGATCAGACAAGAAACAATTGTAGTGGCGGTTTTTGACTATTTATAAAATTTATTTATGATTAAGTCTTCCTTGTTTGTTTTGCAAATAGTGGTTTTGTCTCTAATAATATTTATAATATTTTACTATAAAATTGGATTTAATCCTAAATCTGATTTTTTTTTCCCTGGAAATTTGGATCTATTCCCTATATTATTATTTATATAATATTATATATATATAATTAGTATGTATGGGTATGGATGTATGTATGTATATATATATGTATACAATATACATATGTGTGTGTGTGTGTGCATATGTATATAATATATATATATATATATATATATATATGTTTTATTATTAGTATCATTAGTATTATTATATCATATTCTCCTGAGGAGCCATTTTCACCTTGTTAGCAATTTTTTTGTAAACATTATACCCAATAAAACTTTATTAACTACTCATAACTAACAATTGTAGCAAATTCACTCTCTCACCCTCTCTACCTCTCTCCTCCTTTCTCTTTTTTCTCTCTCTCTCTCTCTCTCTCTCCCTCTCTCGTTCTCTCTCTTCTTCACATTCACTAACGTATTATATATTAAACTGTTTACCAAACTCCTTTTCCTTGTTGATTTCTATAATGGAAGCCATTGCAATGCCGAAAACTCCCGTTGGCCTGTTTATCTCCTATAGAGTTGGTTTTCGCTTAAAACAGGAGAGATGATGACGAAACGCCGTCAATATTCCTATCGCAGATTCATAATATGTCTAAAGAAACGGTTTCTTTAGATTCACTATAATACACACACACACACGCGTTCAGACACACACACACTCACTCATACATACACACGTATATATTTGCAGATAGACAGATACAGAAACAAGAGCAATCATAAACACACGACATACACACACACATACACACACATATATGCTCA
Organism: Octopus sinensis; assembly: GCF_006345805.1. Taxonomy (NCBI): domain Eukaryota; kingdom Metazoa; phylum Mollusca; class Cephalopoda; order Octopoda; family Octopodidae; genus Octopus; species Octopus sinensis. Next base: position 3,152 of record NW_021827398.1, on the reverse strand, counting down.
AACATATACTATGTATTTCCCCTTGTATGTGTGTGTGTGTGCGTGTGTACACATGCAAACATTTATCATTAATAGAAGAAAATACCTCTGGGTAAATTCTATATCCTGTGTCTGTATATGTGTATGCGTGTTTGCGTGTGTGTGAGTGTATATATATACATATCTTATTAATGATATATAATACACATACATCATTTATATTTATACATATATCAACATGTGTATATACATATATATATAGAATATATATTATATATACAATATATATATAAAATATATATATATATATATATACATATATATATATAAACTATATATATCTATATATATATATAATAATATATATAAACATATATATATATATATATATATATATATATATATATATTAATATTATATATATATATATATATATATTATATATATATATATATATGGTGAACAGCATCTCAAATACGTGATATCGTGAATGGAATTTTTTCAATTAACTGAGAATATGCCAGGCAATCAGAAAACAAATACTAACGCCTGGGTCTTTTAAAAGTGAAAAAAGAAAATTCTTAAGAAATAAAAATCAAGGAGGGTAACTCTAGCTCCATCATCAGATTTAATGATTTGAGAAAATATAAACAATGGAGTTAGAAGAGAATGTTTCCTTTAAAGACCAGGGAATGAAACAATGTTTTCAGGTGGGGAATTGGTAGAGTCGATAGTGTGTCATACTTCGCGTTATTTATTCCGAGTCTCTACGCACAGGGTTCAAATCTCACGGACATCGGCTTTGCTTTCTTTCCTGTCAAGGAACAGCCAAGGTATAGTCAATCTAAGGCGGTATGTTGGCGGAACTGTAAGAATTTCGGAATTGATGCCTCGTTATTTATTCTGGGTTTTTGCGTCATGAGTTCAAATCTTGCGGTGGTGGACATAAAACATCGCTTGGTTCAACTCCATCACCTGGTACTTTGTGTACCTTTAACGGAATCAATTAGTTGCAGGATGCTGCCAGGAAAGATGTCTGGAGTCATTTTGAAGGAATTGATGATGATCATAATTCACAGATCGATCGACAGACAGACAGGTATACAGACAGACAGGTAGATAGATAGATATATAGATAGATAGATAGATAGATAGATAGATACATACATACATACATACATACATACATACATACATACATACATACATACATACATACATACATACATACATACATACATACATACATACATACATACATACATACATACATACATACAATTTATAGCAATATGCCGCTGTGCGTCTCTGTCTGTATATGTATGTGAGCACACATACATATGCCGATAAACATGTGAGTGTGTGTGTGTATATATATAAATATATATATATATATATATATATATATATATGCATATATATGTGTATATATATATAGACGTATATATATATATATACATACATATATATGTATGTGTGTAGATATATATATATGTAGACAGACAGACAGACAGACGGACAGGTATACAGACAGACAGACAGGTAGATAGATAGATAGATAGATAGATAGATAGATAGATAGATAGATAGATAGATAGATAGATAGATAGATAGATAGATAGATTGGACGGGTAGATAGATGGATATAGCAATATATATCCTAAAATAGTATTTTCATTTTCATTCAAAATACTTCTTTATTTGGCGTATATCAACTTGATACTATTGCACCCGAAATACAAAAATCCATATCATTTCTAAATATTCTGTACTTTCAACTGCCGTGTGAGTGTGTGTGTGTGTGTGTGTACACATTTAAACTTTTTCGAATAAAACGTTGTCAATGGGAATACGGCCAAATATTCTCACCAAACAATTGAATATGAGTTCTGGAAAGATTCCACCCACTTGATCTTCGTGCTTCTTAATTATTTTAATGGTTTACTGTTTGAGTGAGAATATTATGATAAAACCCCCAAAGCGGGTGGTGAATATTTCGCTGTAGTGCGGGTGGCATGTTTTACAGGGGATCATCGTTAGAGTTATTGTTGTTTTAATTGAGTGTCTTAGACGTCGGAAATGACCGGCAGCTTTGATCCTTTCGGAGAGCCTTTTCAGTTATGTCCTTGAGTTTGTTCCATACTTTAAGCTGTTGAAAGCGTAACACGCGAACACTTCTATCAAGTAAACTAAGAGATAATAGATAGTATTAATTATTGATTACTGAATTGTATTTTAATTAGTCTAAAAATATTTCCTGTCAGCTTTTCCATTATTTTCTCTTGGAGCAACAAAATAAACCTCGACAGATTCACGAGATAAATTTATTGGTATTAAAACCAAACTAAATGTTTGTCTTTGGGTTCCAATACCACTCTTTTGTTAATATGGTATTCCATATTTCATATAGTATGTATTGAGTATGTACTCTATATCGTATACTATTTACAGATGGATTGTGCAGGGAAAATTCAGTATCGTCGTCGCCGTAGTTGTTTAACCCAGCTCCAACTTGATTGAGTAGATCAATGTATAATAGAATTCCATCTTTGAAGGGAGCATTCGGGACCATATTCGCCAAAGAGCCCTTCCAGCTTTTAAGACAGTAGGATACGATTAAACAAAGGACGATTTGGCTGCTATTTTAGAAGTTCGGACAACAATATAGAGATTCTTTCACTGGACTGAATTAAATATCTTTGTGATGGCTACACTGGAAGGGTGTAAGCATGATACAAACCATTTTTTTTACTTGAGTTTGGCAATGACAAAGAACGAAAAAAATAATCAGCTCCCTACATAAAATGGCGACCGTATGTAAATGTTGTGTCGACCTAAACCCCGACCCTCACCTCCACCAATCAAGACTGTTGCTACTTTCTAAGGAATCAAATGAAAGCTGAGAAAAAGAAATTAAATCAAGAAATCAATGTTTAAAGAAGAAATGAAGAGACGTGTTAGCACAGATTAATCTACCGATTATTACATGTTAACTAGTTTAAAAACACACTTTGTTTTTCATTAACCGGAAATACCATTGAAATATGGTAATTAGCTGTATAGAACTTCAGATAATGGAAACAGAGGCTGCATAATTGAATTTCCATTCCTTTCTGGAAGGATCAGAGAAAAGAAGGTTAATTAATATTTTGACCTTTATCTTTTTTTTTATT
>NW_021827397.1:0-10510 GCF_006345805.1 Octopus sinensis | reverse complement strand
TGCCCGAGGGAGTTCAAACCAGTCGCTAACAAAGTGATGAGATTTTTTGAGTTAAGGAAGTTACCGGTGTTTCTAAATATGTGGTTGAGTTGTGGTGTTTGTTGAAATGCCGATATATGCATCCAAGGATATGCATCTATTATCATAAGAATCTCATGGAGATTTTTGGAATATCTTACAAATGATCATTGTGCCATTAATAGATTGTATTTATAAATATGAATTGATGTGTGCGAGTGTGTATGTGTTTGTGTGTACATACATATACATAATATATATGTCAAAATATCTTTATTATTCTGAGTCACCCATTAACTACCAAATTCTTTTATTCATATTTTTTGGTTTTGTCAGGTTCTTAGAAATTTTCTTCATATGTGAATTATTTTGGAAATTATGATAAATGTTTCGAAAAGTCCCAAAAGCGTATAGCAGAAAAAAAGACATATTTATCCTTTAATATTCAGTTGCAATAATAAACATTTTAGTTTTTTTGAAACTATAGTATCAACTGCGAATGAGTATGAAATATCAATGAATGAAATAGATGGGAAATGCAAAAAAAAAAAAAAAGAAATTCAAAACAGCCAATATTTTGTGGTTAAAAAATTGTGATTTATGACATAAAATGTCTTCTAGAATTAGCCAGGGATAATAATGACAAACTTTAACTAGTAAATATTGTTAAAACACCTCGGCAAATGCAATGTAAATAAGTAGTTCACTTTAAATACAACGAACCACCGGCAGTAAATCTGTCTTTAGCAGATCCCCAAATGGGGTTCATGGCAGACAATGGGTTAAATTTCGAACGTATATATATATAAATAGGCACAGGAGTGGCTGTGTGGTAAGTAGCTTTCTTATCAACCACATGGTTCCGGTTTCAATCCCACTGCGTGGCACCTTGGGCAAGTGCCTTCTACTATAGCCTCGGGTCGACCAAAGCCTTGTGAGCGGATTTGGTAGACGAAAACTGAAAGAAGCCCGTCGTATATATATATATATATATATTATGTGTATATGTTTGTGTGTCTGTGTTTGACAACCGATGCTGGTGTGTCTACGTCCCCGTAACTTAGAGGTTCGGCAAAAAGGGTTCGATAGAATATGTACTAGGCATACAATAAAATAAGTCCTGGGGTCGATATGTTCGACTAAAGGCGGTGCTCCAGCATGGCCGCAGTCAAATGACTGAAACAAGTAAAGATAAAGAGTTATATATATATATATATATATATATATATATATATATGAGTAGTTGAATGAATTATCTTGTTATGGATAATTCGGTTAACCAATACCTGGGTAGCAAATTCACATCAGAGAAGACACGTTTGAAGTTACGTGCTTTCGTGTGGAAATTTGTATGTTTTTTTTTAAATATAAATATATGAAAGGATGGAGTGGAACGACGAATTAACAAAATTCCTTTATTTTCGACATATGTTTCGAAGACTGCATATTCCTAATTGCGAAGGAATAAGGAGTATATTATGCCGCTTTCTCATCAGGAAAAGCAAGGAACTTATGTCAACATCAAGATGCACAATAAACTTTTAGATGACTGCATTTTGTTAATTCGTCGTTGAACTCCATTCTTTCATATATATATATATATATATGTTGCAGTATCGAAGAGAAGACAAAAGTGATACGCTTGGAGTGAATTTCATTAAATTCGCTGAACCAAAGCTACCTTAGGGCTAAATATAACCACTAGCAGAGATAGCTTTCATTCGATGAGGATGCGACTACTTTTTAACCGGATTTCACTGTAAACATGCAAGTTTACTTGTGGAAGAAAATTACTTCACAAAACGTAAGAAAAACATGTAGTAAACTGAACGTATTTAGCTAAATACTTATAAATACTACATTTGATTTTGAAGAAAAATAACAAAACAAAAAATAGAAACAAAAAAAAAAGAAGAGAGAGAATATTTTGCAGCATAAACAGACTTAAGTTAAAAATGATTAAAAACCCAATTCTGTTGGATAAACTTTACAAAGGAAAGTTAATAGAAAAATCGAGATTGAAATAACATTATACACAAGATACGTACATACATACACAGATACACACATGCATACATACATACATACACAAACACAAACACCAAAAACAAACAAAGACACATATGTATATATATATATACATATATATATACATATATATATATGGTATATATATATATACATATATATGTATATATATATATGTTTATATATATATATATATTTCATATATATATATATATATATATATAATATAGATATATATAATTCATATATGTATATATATATATATCTATATATACATATTATATATATGTATATGTATATATGTATATGTTATTATATATACTTGTGCATATATAGGTACATATATGTACATATATTTGAATTTATAATTATATCTGTTTATATATGTAAATATAAATATAAATACATATCTATATATATACATATATATATATATTTATACGCGAACATGTATACATGCATATACATATATGCCTATATGTACAAGCATACGTAGGTATGTGTGTATGTGTGGTTGTGTGTGTTGGGGGGGTGAGAGGTAAATGTAATGGTATAGAAAAGTAAACAAAGTTAGATAATTTTTTTCTCTTTACAAATATTTTGCTAAAACATCTTATCAGAACAAGTTTCTTTACAAGAAGTGAAAACGCTAGTTTTATTTAATGACATACATACCACGAGCGTACACCACCACTAAACACCTATTATATATATTATATATATATATATATATATATATTATATATATATATATATATATATATAATTATATATATATATATATATATACATGTATCTATATATGTGTGTGTGTGTATGTAACATACCTACATATATATCTGTGTGTGGTGTGCTTATATATATATATATATGCATACACACAAAATGCACATGCCACACAGGCATATATTATTTATATATGTATTTGTGATTCTGTGTATAAAAGATATGTCTGAGTATTTAAATGGAATTTCTTAGTCAACATGAAACCCTTCCTTGAAATCTACATATACCCATACATACATACACAATATATACACAGATACGGGCATACCTGCATGCATATATATATATATATATATATATATATATATATATCTATATAGATTAATAGATAGATAGATAGATAGATACATACATACATACATACATACATACATACATGCTCATGTACATACATATACAGATATATACATGCATACGTAACATACGTACTTACATACATACATGCATGCACACATAGACCATACACTGATACATACATATGTACATACATACATACGCACATGCGTATATATTTATATATATATATATATATATATATATATATATGGAGAGAGAGATACACATACAGACACACACTCACATATATTCATATATACATTTATAAAAACTGAAACACACTACCGTACAATCACATATTCGCATATTACCACAAACCTCTTGAATGAGAAGAAATAAAATATTGCTAAATGAAGCCTGAATGTGACTCTCTCGTAAGTCAAGATCGGTATGTCTGGGTTGTCTTCTTTACAAAATTTCTAAATGTGATCGTAACCGATTATCAGCAAAATGAAAGGAACACTATTTCGTTTTGGCATTTGGTTTACAAGATTCTTTATTTGAGTTCGTGTGTTGAAGCATATTCTGTTGTGTCCGGCGAGAGTCATTTTCTTTTTGTGCCTTATTAATGTAACACACTCACCGGTAAAATTTCCACTTATTTTCTTATTTTTATTTTCCTAAAATTTTCGTTGCGTCTGGCAACATTTTCAACAGTCTTGACTCTGTCCGTAAATAACGAAAATTTTAGGAAAATAAAAATAAGAAATAAGTGGAAATTTTACCGGTGAGTGTGTTATATTATAAGGCACAAAAAGAAAATGTCTTTCCCCATACACAACAGAAAGGAATACTTGTTTTTTGGAAAATGTGTTAAAGGACGTACTTGGATGCCTTTATCACGAAATCACGTGGTTTGGGGTCCAGTACCGGTGACAGGCACGTCGGGCAAGTGTTTTCTGCCATAGTTCCGGGTCCGCCAATGCCTTTATGTAAGAATTTGGTTGACGAAAACCGAAGGAGACCCATAGTACACACACACACACATTTTACAATGCTAAATGTATATTTGTGGTCAGATTTTCTCTTGTTAAGAATTCATACGTGTGTCTCGTGATGTTATGTATACATACATACCAAAAACAATTCCTTTATACACACACACTCATATGTCCCGCATTATGACAGCGTATTTCGTCGTCTGCGTGACCGGCCCGAACAGCGTACCTTGCTGACATACACTGCTTGCTGTGTCTGTCCACTATTCAGCTTTAGTGAGCCTGCCCACTTCTCACTTAGGGATGTCCACTACAACACCTCCCACCTTTGAGATTTTTTCTTTCCCACAACATTATGATTTTCGCTTCAGAATGCCGCAGGTGGTACCAGTCTACATTGTTTACCGGTAGCGCTACAAACACATTGCGCCCTGTCTTAAATAGTTCACACAGATTTTTTTTCCACACAACATTGTTTTTCGCTTCAGAATGCCGCAGGTGGTACCAGTCTACATTGTTTACCGGTAGCGCTACTAAGACATAGCGCCCTGACTAAAATCCTTCTAACGGATTTATATTATTTTTCACTGTATATAGTTCAGTTCTGTGTTAGAGTTTCAGTGTTACCAGACATGTTTCCTTCAGAATCTTTTCCCAATAGATTTTATATTTTTTTCACTGTGTGTAGTTCAGTTCTTTCTTCAACAGGATTTAATTTTTCCCTGCGTTTGTACGAATCCTCGTCGTTACTGATATGTCCTGCTTTATGACGACGTGTTTCGTCGTCTGAGTGATTGGCCCGAACAGCGTACCTCACTGACTGACACTGCTTGCTGCGTCTGTCCACTATTTATCAGTAGTGGACGTGCCCACTTCTCACTTGGGGGTATCCGCCACACACACACACACACACACACACACACACACACATATAAACCATTTGTTTTAATGATGTGTTTCCCGATCAATCAGATCAACGGAATAAACTGCTCGCTAAATTAGTATGTAAAATGTTGAGTAGTCTCCAGGGGTGCGTAACTCCGCAGAAATTCGCAAGGATATACCGCGGGACACAGAATGTGAGGACGCTTTCCCTTTTAATTGCAGGTACGATTCATTTACGGAATCTAAGTTAAATGGAGCAACTTGAAATAAGGTGTCTTGCTCAAAGACCAATTGCGCTGACATGTATCGAATTCACGAACTTATGATCATGGAACGAATTTCTTAACCATTAACCCATATGTGTGTGTGTGTGTGTGTGTGTGTGTGTGTGTGTGTGTGTGTGTGTGTGTGTGTGTGTGTGTGTGCGCGCGTTTGTGTGCGTTTGAGTGGTTACTAGATTTACAAAATTTATACAAAAGAGGTGCAGATGAAAGAGGAATAAATGTGTATATTAGTTTTGGTGCTTAGCTAAGTTGGAAGAAATCTTTGACGTTTCGAACCTACGTCCTTCTAATGATAGGAATGAGGAAAGAAAATATGGCGTGAAAATAAAACGTGTCTGAATTAACAGTGCTACATCTGTGCATTTTTGTGTTTGTGTGTGTGTGTATGTGTACCTGTGTCTGTGTCTCTGTGTGTGTATTTTTGTGTTTGTGTTTGTTACCTCCTAAACACCTCCTGATAACCGGTGTGTGTTTCTTTACCTCCTTATAGTTTTGCCGTTCGGTAATCAGATTACTGGATCAAGCTGAACATTACATTTCTTCTGTTATAGTTTTGTTATGCTCTTACTTGGCTTCTTCAAAATGAAGCGCAGCTTATCAGGCTTGTATTTCGATCGTATTTTAACCCCACATTCTCTCTGTGGTGTTTATTCTATAATAATTTGTTATTGTTTAGCCCCAAGCCTATGCATAGCTAAGCAAACCTGTTTGTGCTATTCTTATTCCTTCACTTCAGCGGGTGTGGTTGTTAAAGGGTGCATTATCTAAATGTGAGACATTTTCTTATTTCGAAAGGCAGGGAATTATACGAGGGAGACATGCAACGATTTCCACAAGCGATATAGAAGTGATTTTACTCTATTCATCTGAAGAAAATTAGTGAGGTGTCGGTAAATTTTATTTCCAGAAATAAAGATATATATATAGGCGCAGGCGTGACTGTGTAGTAAGTAGCTTGCTTACCAGCCACATGGTTACCGGTTCGGTCCCATTACATGACAGCTTGGGAAAGTGCCTTCTACTATGGCCTCGGGCCAACCAAACTCTTATGAGTGGATATGGTAGATGGAAACTGAAACAAGCCCGTCATATATATATATATATATATATATTGTGGTAAGTAGGTGGCTTACCAACCACATGGTTGCGGGTTCAGTCCCACTGCGTAGTACCTTGAGCATGTGTCTTCTACTATAGCCTCAGGCCAACCAAAGCCTTCTGAGTGGATTGGTAGAGGGAAACTGAAAGAATTCCATCAAATATATATATATATATATATATATATATATATATATATGAGGAAATTCGCCTTGAAAAGTTTTTGGCCTTTAGTTCCTTTGAATAATATTCGATTCAAATTTTAGCCCAAGGCCAGAAATAAACGGGAAGCCGATAGATCGATTACATCGATCCCAATTCTCAACAGGTACTTATTTTATTGAAGCCCAAAAGATCAAACGCAAAATCGATCTCAGCGGTATTTGAACTCAGAATGTAAATGCTGAAGAAATGGCTCTAAATATTTTGTCCAGCCTGCTAACGACTCTGCCACCTTGCCGCTTTGTAGTTCCCCTTATATATTGATTTCAAAATTTGGCGCAGGACCAGCCATTACGGGTGAAATGGGGGATTCGATTACTACATCGACCCTATTATTCAACTGGTACTTAATATATTGATCTTGAAAAGATGAAAGTTAAAGTCGGCCTCGGTGAGATTTGAACTCCGAACTTAAAAATGGACTGACAGCATTTCTTACCCGACGTGCAAACGATTCTGCTGCCTCATCGCCTTACAGCTCCCCTTTGATGTTGCACATTAAATGTATTTTATTTCATAATTTCACCTATAAAATATTATATGACGTGGGGTGATACAGATCGAGTACGGTGTGTGTTTCTCTGGGAAGTGCTTTTAGCATAGCTACGGTTTGATCAAAATGGTGCAAAATTGGTGAAATTTTGCTTTCAAATTCTTGGAGAATAAAGTTATCGATTATATCGCACTGAATACTTGACTGCTCTTCATTTTATTGATGATGGTAGGAGGAATATGAATATCGATCTCAAAGTTAGTTGAAAGCAGAATGTGAACGGACATATTTTTTTGAATTCCAATCTGCAAGTGAAATGTCTCCCCTCCTCTGCAATTTAATATTCTTCCTAATTTTGGCACAATGCCAGCAATTTTGAGGAGACGGTTGTTAGTTAATTACACCTATACTAGTACTTGATTTAGGATTCATTTCATGAATCCCGAAAAAATGAAATGAAAAATTAAGATCGTAAAGAATTTGAGACGTAACAATGGGTCTGCCAACTGGCCATCTTCTCAGGATTAAAATGGTACTTCTTGTATCGACACCGAATGAATAAGTGGCAAAGTCGACTTCGGTGGAGTTTGATCTCAGAACATGAAGAGAGGAAAAAATGCTGCTAAATATTCGTCCTCCTCGCTAAGATATACTGTTAGCTAAATCGGTTCCTTCTTCCACAATTCAATACTGGGTTTCAAATTTTTGTACAATGCCAGCAGATTTTGAGGAGGGCTGGTCAAATACACCGATCCCAGTGATCAAATTGTACTGATTTTATCGACTCCGAAGTTATGAAATGCAAAACTGACCTCAGCAGAATTTCAACGCAGAAAGTTCAAAATACCGCTAAGTATTTTGCCCACTATACTAACGATTGTACCACACCGGCGCTTTCTTCCACAATTCAACATTAAAATTTAAACCATAATATATGTCCAGATACTATATCTGTGAAGGGAGGACAGAATCCACGAGATCGATTCCAACGGAAGTAAAGCAGTACGGCAGGGAAACAAGATTTCATTGACACAGGGAGGAACTTAGATGTTGCACGAACAGCAGCCGAACCAAGAAAGAAAGGTCAGGCCATCTCTCTCTTCTCTCCCCACGTGACCGGTATTCGGCCAAGCCTTAACTTTCTTTCTTATAGAAACACACATACATAAATACATACACACATACAAACATACATACATACTACATACATACATACATACATACATATATAAATATATACATATGTGTGTATGTGTGTGAGTGTGTATGTATGTATGTATGTATGTATGTATGTATGTATATATGTACATATATATCATGACCTAACTGTTATTTTCTCAGATGCAACACGGAATTTTGTCAGTGAACAGGTCGCGGTCACAAACCGATGAGAATATTTTGACAAATCAAATTTAAATGTTGAAGTGAATCTTACGGTTTTTGTGTATTTCGTAAATGGCTTATAAACACCTTCCACGCCGCAATTGCTTTCGTTCCAGCAAAACAATCTCAGATCATGTCGCTTGCTATGCAAGTATATCTCCGTAATATATATATATATATATGCATATATTAAGTCTTTGTACGTATTCATCTATGCAAATATGAATAATGAACATACGATGCACGTTGAGTAACTGAAAAGTCTCATTATTTAGAAGCGAATACACAATAACTGCTATGATTCCATTATAAAAACTACGACGAGTGTATATAATACACACAAGTAGATATATATTATATATATATCATATACAGCCCTCACACAACACATATATAAAGACACAATTATATATATATATATATATTATACTAATATATATATATATATATATATAAATATATACATATACAGACATGATATATATATATATATATATATATATATATAATATATATAGATATATATATATATATATATATATAATATATCTATTATATATTATATTATACATATTGTGTATATATTTAGATAGTAAATTTAATAAATATTACTTTATTTAATAACACCACCTGTTTACGTGTGGATACATTTTCCTGGAACTCGGATATTCCTATAGAGAATGGAACGATGTTTGAGGAAATAAGAATGATGAAGATGGTTAATATGAAATATAATGAAATGAAATATCTTACAGAAGCAATATCTGACGAGCGGATAGCGTTTTATGAATACCAGATATTATCGGAAAGAAGCAAATCTGATATCGTCGGATATACACACGAAAGATTATACATACATAAATACATACACACTCACACACAGACACATACATATACATATTCATAAATATATACATATACATTCATATATATATATATACATATATATATATATATTCATATGCGTACCTGTCTATTGTAGCACATAGGTAATTCTACGTTTGTATAACGGCTTTCACGAATCTTCACTGAGCACAGATTATGTTGTGATGACGGATGATTCCAGAAGCAAGTTGTGGAAGATAAACAAATTTGAGCATTAACTGTGGCGAGAAACTCACCTTCCTTTAGCGTTTTTTTTTAAATTTCAAATTCCATATTTCTCTGTTCATTCCCTTGTCACACTTTCACTCGGTTATCTCTCTCTCTATCTATCAATCTGTCCATTTATCTATCGATCTATCCACTCTCTTTCCCTCTCTGTCACCCTCTCTCTCTCTGTATATATATATATATATATATATATATAGACAAAACTTACTTGGAAAATTATGCGTGGCGTTCGATCATATAATAATATAAATAATATATAAATATATGCATATATACATACATATATGTACATAGCTACATATATATGTATATATACATGCATATATGCATACAGGACATCAAAAAAAACGACACATGAGAAACGAAACATAGAAAACGAAACTTTTTTTCGAACACGAAACACAAACAGAGAAACGAGACTTATATTATATATATATATATATATATATATATATATATATAATATATATATATATATATATTATATATATATAATATAGATATATCTATATATATATATATATATATATATATATATATATATATATATATATATATATATATATATATAGTATATATATATATATATATCTATACATATGTATATATATTGAAACACATATGTCACATAATCTATCTATCTACATGTTTGTATGAATATCGTTTCTAATGTAGGAATGTAGTGTACAAATGTAAGGTTTATCTGAGAAAGTCTTCTTTCAAATGTCTTTGTGAAAACAACGCAGGACACATTCAAGATGACGTCAGCAGATTATTTAGACGCCGATGATCTGACGTCATTTTACCACGTCAGCAACGATCATCAATCTCTCTCTCTCTCTCTCTCTGAATGTTCCGGTGTAAGTATATTTATGCGTGTGTCTGTGTTTAATTACATAGTTTACCTTAACGGTTAACAAGACCAA
>NW_021827395.1:0-10441 GCF_006345805.1 Octopus sinensis | reverse complement strand
TTTGTCTGTCATCTTTTAGGGACCGATGAAATAAGTACCAGTTACGCACTGGGGTCGATGTAATCGGCTAGCCCCCACCCCCCCAACCCTACCCCAAATTTCAGGCCTTGTACCTGTAAAAAAAATAAATGCGCCCGGTCCAGGAATCGATACCACAATCCTACGATCCTGAAGCTGACACTCTAAGTAGAAAGAATTATTCTTCGGCTCTTTAGACTGCAGCAACGTTTCATGAATAGCCATACTGAACGACATAACGTATAGAAATCGATGCCACGGTCATATGATCCACAACACAACACCACCAGGGGGCTTCTCAAATATCACCTTTTTTAATAAATCATAACAAACTTTTATTAACTCAAGTCGATAAATGGTAACATTTTTTTACTTTATTTAATGATCGAGATTGTGTTTAGATTATATATAAATATTTACTCTATTGTAAACCTGATATTCATAATTGTGGACAGGTAGAATATAACACCTTTCCTTCACGGCTGTATTTGTTGTGGAGACGTATTTGCAACTATTTATTTGTGTGAGTGTTTGATAGTGTGTGGATTTTCACACACACACCACACACACAATATGTATATGTACATACATAGATATATATATTATCTATATATATACATATGCATATATATATAATTTTGAAAAATAAAAGTATATAAATCCGCATTATTTATGGGATGACCCAATATATATCTATCTATTATATATATATATATATATATATATATATATATAGATATATGAGAACTTTCAATCCGAGCAGTTATTTTACAAGTGCTCCGATAGCATCCACGTTCTGGCAGACCACATCGAATGATATGGAAGACAGGAAATTGTTTAAGGTAAACGATATCACGCTATTTCACTCGAGATTTTGTATAATACTGTAATAAATAAGTTTCTGAGGATGTATAATTGTCAATTCTTCTTTATAAAGTCTCATACACACACACACACACACATACATATGCAAATACATGTGTGTGTGAGTGTGTGCGTGCATACATATGTATGTATGCATGGAACGTATATATATATATATATATATATATATATATATATATTAACATGTGACCGCGTGTGTACCGTTGGCGATTTTTTTTTCCTCCGTCTTCCCTTCTTTGGATCTTTCCTTTTCCTATGTTTCTGACGAAGCTACACTCGAAACGTTAAATCCTCCTTTCTTTCCTTCCTGAGCTTCCAATAAATACTATACTGTTTCCACATCCTCGCGTTGTTGTATTTTCTCTTGTGTTTTCATGTTTGGATTAACTATATATATATATATATATATATATATATATATATATATATATATGTGTGTGTGTGTGTGTGTGTGTGTGTGTGTTGTGTGTGTGTGTTGTGTGTGTATATGATGAGGATTTTTTTAATCCGAGCAGGTATCTTACATCTTACAGCATAGCCACAGTCAAATGACTGAAACAAAACAATATATCTACATACATATATACATGCTTGTACATATGTATGTCTCTACACACACATGTACTTTTATTCCATATCAAAGCATATATGTATATATATCTTTGTGTGTAGGCATTTATGTAGGTAAGTGAAGAATAGAATCGTTTAACCAGTTTCTCAAAAGTTCATAGCTAAAAGCGTTTGTAATTATCATCTACTTTGTTCCAGTCACGTGATCTGATGCTTAATTGCTTAATGTACTTCTGTGTCTTTATTGAACATTTTTTTTTAAAGCTGATGTCAGTATGTTGCCTTATACAATTTTCTAACAACTTTCTTCATCTCGTTTTATATGTCATAACAGATTTTTTCTTCATTCGATCAATCGTATTGTTTTTTTTTTTTTAGTTCTGTTTGTGTCTGTCTGTCCGTGTGTCTCTAAATGGCGTTCCAGTTTCATTTTAATTCTTTACTGATTCTGCCAAATCTGAAATATTTAACATTAATGTCGTTGGATATCGATTATTAAACTGAAAAGTTACAAGTGAAAAATGTCTGCAATTTAATTTTTATGAACAAACTGTCAAACAGCAAACCGAATCAGGGCAAAGATATGTTTATGCGAATTATGTATGTATGTATGTATGTATGTATGTATGTGTGTATGTATGTATCCATTTATCTATCAATCTATCTATCTATCTATTTATCTATCTATCTATCTATCTATCTATCTATCTATCTATCTATCTATCTATCTATTATCTATCTATCTATCTATTCCATCTATCTATCTATTCTATCTATCTATCTACTTATAATTCATAAACAATATACATATGATATGTATATATATATTATATATTATATATATTATATATATATATATCTATATAATATATATATATATATATATATGTATATCTATATATATATATATATATATATATATATATATATAATATATATATATATAGATTGATAGATAGATAGATAGATAGATAGATAGATAGATAGATAGATAGATAGATAGATAGATTGATAGATAAATGGATACATCCAACACACATACATACATACATACATACATACATACATACATACATACATACATACATACATACTATATTTCTTTTTTTTTTTCTAAAATTTTCGTTGCGTCTTGCAACCTTTTCACTATTGAAAAGGTTGCAAGACGCAACTAAAATTTTAGAAAAAAAAGAAGAAGTGGAAATTTTTCCGGTGAGTGTGTTAAATAATAAGGCCCTAAAAGAAATTGAATCTCCCCAGACACAACGAAGATTGCTTCAACACACGAACTCATATAAGAATCTTTGCAACCAATCCAAAACGATAAATATATATTATATATATATTATATATAGATTATATGCCAACAGAGTGTAGCATGGGGCACAGTTGTGTGGGACACCAACAAAACTCCTTGTAACACTGAAGGTAAACTGAAGACAAGGATTATGGCAGCATTCACCAACTTAAACAAGAAGACCATCCAGAAGAGTTGCAGAAGATTCCGAGAAAGGTCTGGAGCCCGTGGTTGAAGCCAATAGCGATTTTATTGAGTAGATATACGCTTTAGTATTTCAAAATGTTTTTATATAATTTCGATAAATATATCTGTTAAAATGAGATGTCAGTGTTATTTTCCTTTTTGCGTAATTTAGACGACAGTTTATTCACCGCATATATACATATATGCGTATTAATGTTAAATAGAATTAATTTTAATAGTATCGATTTTATAATTATCGATTTAAAGATATAGTCACGAAACGCGCGTAGTCAATTTAATGTTTAATTTAATGATTTTTTAAATAATATTTATAATAGTATATTTAATTTTTTTATATATAATATAGGTAATGTATTTCACTATTGAATTACTTATTAGAGGTTATTTCTCCTAATCATATATATATATATATATATGTGTGTGTGTGTGTGCGTGTGTGTGCGTGTGTGTGTGTGTGTATATGTATGTATATCTATATGAGTGTCTATGTGTCTGTTTGTCCCCACCGCTTGACAACCGGTGCTATGTTTACGTCCCGTTAACTTAGCAGTCTACAAAAGAAACCGATAGAATAAATACTAGTCTTGAAGTCGATTCTTCCCACTAAATTTCTTCAAGGTGGTGCCCCAGCATGGTCGCAATCTGATGAAAGGTAAAAGGTATGCAGAATTAGACATGGAAGGCAAAGCGAAAAGCGCTTTTGTGAAGTTATTATATGATCATGGAGACAGAGAAATGTTACTGAAGCATGATTTGTGTATAGTTGTTTGTGAAGACATTTGTTTAGCTTTGTCGCAGTTTCAGGATTGGAAGCTGAGTTTCATTAAAGACAAACGGTAAATGAATGGAAAGGAGAACTGTTCTTTGCAACTGTTGGAAATGATAGTGACGCGTATGGCATTCTTCCTTTCCAGCCGAGCTTTACACAAATGAAATAACTTCAACAAAGCAATTATGCATTGGAGAGAGAGACATGGCTAGAAGAAGTCGTGTCTGTTTGAAGTAGAATAATAACATTTTCGCCATTTTCTGAATACTGTTTCACCAAGTAAATGTAATTTCCTTGTAATCAGAAAGTTATTGTCTTAAACACAGTGGAAAAAGCTGGAATATTCCGCTGTCACATGAAGAGAAATTCTATGACTGGAATCTGCTGCCGAGTGTGTTTGTCTTGCAATATTTACAATGATATTCCAGGTGTCGGCGTCTCTTGGAAATACAGGAACGGGATAATTCGTTGGAAAATACAAGAAAGTTATTTCTGAGAAATTTAATGTAAAATATGGAGATTGTCTGTTCAAGTATGACATGTGTAAGTATTGTGACGATATAAATTTCATTTGCTGACTTGCTTGAAATATGTAATATAATTATAAAGGATTCCACGTACATACATATATATATATATATATTATATATATAATATATATATATTCACCGTGATCACCGTGATCGACCAGGCTATCAGATGTTGCTACACATAGCTGGTCACAATGCGCTTTGCATTGTTTTAGCCTTCAAGTAACGCCACCCCGCTGGCTAAGCGAGCAGGCCAACAGAAGAAAGAGTGAGAGAAAGTTGGGGCGAAAGAGTACAGCAGAGATCACCACCACCCCCTGCCGGAGCCTCGTGGAGCTTTAGGTGTTTTCACTCAATAAACACCTGTGGGAATCGAAACCGCGATCTTACAACCGCGAGTCCGCTGCCCTAACCACTGGGCCATTGCGCCTCCACACACATATATATATATACATATTAAAATATGAGGGAAAGAAAAGAAAATAAACGAGACTCTTTATTATTCACTATGATCGTTTCGACCGTTCGAGTTCTACATTGTAACACAATTTCTCTACCAAAATATATTCTGATGGAAATAAGCTGAACGGCAATGAAAAAATAAGGCACCTTTTGACATCTAACGAGTCATATCTGCAGCTATCATGCATCACAACTGCTTGCACAGTATCCTACCCTGGAGGTTCCGGTACACGATGGATCGAAAGAACCGTAGTGAATGATAAAAAGTCTCGTAAATTCCATTTTTCCTCATATTTTTATAAACTCTATAGACACGAAAGAATTCCCATAGTATATCCTGTGACATATACTTCTACACTGCTCTTAACATCAGGTAGCCGAATACTGCGAAAGGGCTTTAAACAGCGTACTACAAGGTGTATACTTGAATGTAAAAATTATTATATATACGTACATATAAACATATATACATATATGCATAAACATATACATAAAATCAACTCAACACCAGGAACGTAGATACCTCAGAAGGCATGGAAAATATTGTTATAAAGTGTAAATCAAATAATGGGTTCACAGCGCACCAACAGCACCACATGGGGAAATTAACAAAACAAAAGTGGAAAATGATTTTATTGTAAAGCTTGGAGAACAATTAAAATATATACATACATACTTATACGTGCACACACAAACATCCACACATATGCAGTCAACAGTGTTGCTAAAAACAACTTCCTCTATGCAGATTACCCCCATAATACGTGTAAATGAAAAACTGCAAGCAGTGAAAGCACTTACACAATAGTAAAAGTTCGTTCCAAAAGATTTGCGTCATTCAGTTTTTAAAATGTAAGTTTTTAAAATATAATAATTTTTAATTCAGTGAAAAATGGAAAGAAAAGGGGGAAAATAAAAATAAAAAAAGAAAAATTGCCAAAGCAGAGATGTATACTATCATTTTCTCATTTTTTTATTACAAAAAAAAAAAAAACGTTTTGGGGTAAGAAATAGGAAATCCCTTGAAGATAAAGTTGCTTCGAATATATAGATCAAAATGCTGCAGAGCAACAACCAATAGCTAACGCCGAACAGTCGAGCCGAAGCTCCGCAGATAACACGTGCATATATTCTTTACATATATATCGGAGGAGCATGTATATAATATAGTGTTTCCGATGTTGAATGGGGTAGCTAATAGCTTTCTTACCCGTAAGTCAGTCACTAATATTTCGAAAGGTAGACGTAGTTTCGTTACCCGTAGGTCAACCACTAGTGCATCGGAAGGCCTTCAGATGCAGTCGCACGAACTGCTCAGTAACCCACGCGTGTGGAGAGAAACAAGGAGTATCGTTTAGATGCAACTCGTGTGCCAGGGAGTTAGTAACTGGGGAGAAGAAAAATGAGAGAGACTCCTTTATCCAGCAATCTCTAATTTGATCAGGTTGATTGT
This sequence comes from Octopus sinensis, assembly GCF_006345805.1. NCBI lineage: Eukaryota > Metazoa > Mollusca > Cephalopoda > Octopoda > Octopodidae > Octopus > Octopus sinensis. Next base: position 4,250 of record NW_021827395.1, on the reverse strand, counting down.
ATGTTTCGTGTGTTTGTGCGTAATTGCATGTCTCCGCTGCGCTTTTGGATTCATTTACAGAAGTTAGTCAATTAATTTATCACAATTTATCCTTCAGTATGAATACAGAAGAAAAATAGAAAAAAATAAACAACAGCAAATATTGAAACGTTTTGTTTGTTTCTGCTATTTTTCTTTTTTTTTTTTCATTTTCTTTTATGAAATAATTTCTTATACGACCACTTCTTCAAAATCCTGTTTCCTAAACAAGGAATTTCTACACAAAGAAATCTTTAGAGAAGAATTTCTTCTACTATTTTCAGTCTTTAAGTCCGTAGTAGTGATGGTGTTGGGTGTGACTGCAGTGACGTTGACGTTGGTGACGACCGTGTCTCTGGTAGGCACGGAGTCTCCTGTCCCGTAACCCGACCAGCGATCGGAGGATTGAGGTTGTAACAATGAAGACATAGTGTTCGCAGTGGCCGTACTACTGGTCGCATTTGGACCAGTGTCCGGCGGCGTGGTGGTTTCATTCCGGGTTTGCAGTTGCACAAGTGGCGTTGGTTGCATGCAGTGGTACTCTGCATGGTTTAGGGAATATAGAACCGTTCGGATTTCTGTTCTCTGTGTAAAAGTGTCGGATAACATTCCTCTGTCTTGATCAGCAACTGCAAATAAATAAATAAATAAATAAATAAGGGGCAGGTGTGTCTGTGTGGTAAGAGGCTCTGAACCACATGGTTCAGAGCAAGTGTCTTCTACTATAGTCCTGATATGATAGACGTATTTGTATTTGATAGACGGAAACCGAAAAAAAGCCCGTTGTAGCTGATGAGTTTTAAGTGTCTCTCCGCACAAAAAGCGAAATCATTTGATACTGAGATATCTACCCTCCTCTTTGTAGTTTTACAAATGGGGACGACTGTTTTTTTTTAAAAATATATTCGTTACTTTCACTGTGCATGTTTACAAATAGTGAGAGATGAGTGGCTCTGGGGAGTTTTAACTCTTCTTTCTAGCAAACAGGTACATATTGTACCCTGACTTTTAATATATAAATATATATGTATATATATATATATATATATGTGTGTGTGTGTGTGTGTGTGTGTGTGTGTGTGTCTTCGTGACTATGTTTGTGCTCAATCCACCACCACCATCACCGTTTGATAACCCAACCGGTGTTGGTGTGTTTACGTCCCCATAACTTATTGGTTCAGCAAAAAGTACGAGGCTTTAAAAAAGTCCCGACTAAAAAAAGTTCGACTAAAACAAAAAAAAAAAAGACATTCAAAGCAGTGCCCCAGCATGGCCACAGTCAAATGACTGAAACGAGATAAACGATAAAAGAAAAGATAGAAATCATTTACATGTGATAATACGATGCTATCATTTATGTTTTACTTGCTTAAGTCATTTGACTGCGGCCATACTGGGGCATCGCCTTGAAAGTCTTTTAGTCGAACAGATCGACTCTAGATTTAGTTTTTTTAAAGCCTTGTACTTATTCCCTCCATCTCATTCAGCACTTTGCCCGCCTCCCTCAACATTCTGCTAACTTGCCGCTATTCATAAATTTTCTAAGTTATAAATTCGTATAAAATTTATTGTGATATTTTTCAGTGATAATGACTCACCTTGATTTGTAGGTTTCTTAAATCTACAAAGCAGGTATGTAATCCCAATGATGAGGGCACCAATTCCAGAAAGAACTCCAAGAATACTCCAGAACCTATTAAAATGGAAAAAGTGAAACAAAAAAACATGTCAAAAGTACTTCATTTTGGAAATTTTCAAATTAAAGCATCGGAAAGTTTAAGAACGTACATAACCTCAAATGGTATTTTTAATGTAACAAGAAGAACGCGGTGCTTTTCTTTGTAATTTTGTAACCGTGTTTGAGAGACTACAAGGTGCATAAGCATATGAGCCTTACCCTTATTTGAGCGGTGCGTATTCCGTTAACAGTATATTATCGCTTTTAATGTAGGCCCAACTTTGCATTTAGGACCCGGAATAATTTTTGAGATATATTTGTATTCTTTAATTCACACATGCACCTTCAAAAATATTTCGTGTTAGAATCCCAAGTAAAGATTCAACTTCTATTCGTTCAATCCTAGCAACTCCAACCTCAAATTAACAATAAGTTATCACATATAAAACAATGTAACAGATATTAAGCAGTAAGAAATATGTTTTATTTTTATTATTATTGACGCATACATGCATACATTCATACACGCACACGCACACATACACACACAACACACAAACACACACGCATACACATTCACATGTATATATATATATATATATATATATATATATATATATATTATATGTTGGGTTTATAACAAACGGTAACTTGAGTGAAACACAATATTCCGAAAATTAACTGTATCAAGGTATATAAGTAGGGCGTTTTCGACATTAATAATAATAATAATAATAATAATAATAATAATAATAATAATAATAATAATAATCCTTTCCACTAAATAGGAACAAGGGCTGAAATCTGGGGGAAGGAGATAGTCGATTACATCGACCCCAGAGTTTCACTGGTACTTAATATGTCGACCCCGAAAGGATAAAAGGCAAAGTCGACCTCGGCGGAATTTGAACTCAGTATGTGAAGACAGACAAAATACTGCTAAACATTTCACCCGGCATGCTAACGATTCTGCCAGCTCGCCGCCTTATAATAATAATAATAATAATAATAATAATATAATAATAATAATAATAATAATAAAATAATAATAATAATAATAATAATATATTTTGTCTTGTAATCATGTACATTGTTTTGTCTTGTTATCATGTACGTTGTTTTGTCTTGGTATAAAAGATGGGCTACAGTAAATATTCTGCTCAATACCACAGATTTGCTTGTCAGTTGTTTGACTTTAACCAGTTGAGCATGTCCCTTAGTGGCTGACGATATGTGCATCTCTGATCACGAGCAGAAGTAGTTGGGGAGCATCATAGCCATGTGTTGAGAGGGATTCTTTGGGGTTTGAATAATTCACCTCTGGAAACAGGGGTGGTTCTTTCAACATCCTTAAACAACCCTTATTCAGGGACCTTTTGAGCGGGATGGGCTACTCAATCTGAAGAAAATTCTAACTGGGCCCCACCTGCAATGTCATGTGCTGTTTATCTTGATATGAGATCACCATGTCGCGCATATATGGTTGTGATGCATGTGCCTGGTGTACCCTTATCAGACGGGTAGTCATGATGGGTATATTGGGCTTCGTATATTTTACCCCAGTGTCACTTTGATGGCATGCACTGCTCTCTCACTCAATAATAATAATAATAATAATAATAATAATAATAATAATAATAATAATAATAATAATGATGATGATGATGATGATGATAATACGAAGAAGAAGAAGAAGAAGATGAAGAAGAAGATGAAGAAGAAGAAGAGGAAGAAGAAGATGTTTAAAGGGGGTTGTGTTATGCGATATGTAATTAATGTTGTGGATATTGTTGATTTTAACCCTAGGCCACCACCGACTAAGCAGGCCTATGAGAAGAGCGATTCAAGAACTATCGTCCTGGTGTCTTACAAGTATTTAGTGCTACTTAATTTAATATGACTTTTGTTACAAGATAGAGGTGTATGAATTAATGAATATTTGGCTGCTGCAACTAGCAGGTGAAGGGAACAGATTGAGGGCAAGTTGTTACCTCGTTTGTACGATTTTATGCGAAGTGATATGGGGGGGGGGGCTGGAAGATAATACAAGAAACTAACTCACCCAAAATGCCCGTTAACTTGGACCGGTGTTGCGAAAAACAACCATCTTGACACTACAAGAAACGAGTAAGATGGACATGTTTATCTATATATTCTGGTTTATACACGCACAACATACACGTCCACACGCACATACACACATTACACATTGTATGCATATACAGACAGGCACGCAAACTGATACACACACGTATATATATTTGTACACCATAGTCACATATCAATATTTGCGTACAAGCACTCATATACACAAATTATATGTATGTATATACATATATATATATATATATATCTATATATATATATATATCTATTAATATATATCTTATATATATATAACAAAAGCTGTTACTTGAGAGTATATCATATATATATATATATATATATATATATCTTATATATATATATCATATATATATATATATATATATAACAAAGATGTTACTCTGAGTTTCACGTTCCCGTTCGTCGGACAGTTTTTCCTAGATTCTAG
>NW_021827394.1:0-10483 GCF_006345805.1 Octopus sinensis | reverse complement strand
CAACGTACTTCTCTCGGTCCTCACAGAAGTGCCAGGCATGTACACCATAGGTCAACACGGGTAACACCATGGCGTTAAACACACGTAGCCAAGCACCTCTCCGCAGCCGAAAAGCACGCAACGCGCCTAATCGCTGCATTGCACGCATTTTCGTACGTGATCATCAAACTTACCGGACGGCTTAAAGAGCACGCCCAAATAAGTCATCCGATCAACTGCAGCAATTGCTGAACCGTTCAGCAATAACCTAGGAGCGTAATTAGTGTAACCCCTCGTCCTTTTACAGACTTTGAGAACACTGCACTTATCTGCACGCATCTTTAGACCCCTACTCCCACACCAGTTTACAAGTCCATCCACAGCAACCTGTAGCCTACGACACGCACACTCAGGTTTCATCGAGTGATCCCAGAGGATGATGTCGTCTGCATAAATTACCATTTCAGTACGAGCATTGACTGGCATGGGCGCAGATGTCGCAAGCTCCCGCTAAACAAGACCTGTAGGGCGGTGATCAACAACGGCGGGGCCTTCTTAAAGAGGGCCATAGGGATCCGATCCAGACCCGCCGCAGTGTTCTTACTTCGGGAGATCGCTGCCAGAATCTCCGCTTCGGAAATATCGCCTGCATCGTTCCTTGATATGCCCAGCTGGCAGCGCTTGTCCCACGACAATTTCTGCTGGACAGTATCAAAGGACGATGTCTCCACGAACTGGCTTCCGTCAGTTCCAGAGATGTTATCGAGGTGGGTCGAAAATATTTCAGCCACCTCAACCGGGTCCGAAACGAGGGTTCCATCAGAGCGTTTAAGGCGCACTGAATTTGCTACCCCTCTCCCCGACAGGCTCTTCAACTGTTTCCAGAAGTCCGGGAAGCGGGCGTCTACGCGTCTGCAGGCTCGCTCCCACCGTGAACTTTCAAGTTCGCGGATTTCTCTTCCGATCTCCCTCTGAAGCCGGCTAATCCAGCCACGATTTCATAAATAAAAATAATATTTTAAAATTTATAATTGATATTTTAGAATAATGAGAAAAAATCTAAATGCTTCATAATTTATTAAAATGTCAAAACAAGAATCTTCTGAAGGAGCAAGCCTGTCTGCACAGTTCATTTGTGATTAGAAGACCTAATTTTAGAGATTGAAACGAGAAATAGCAATGTGATCTGTCAAATTATTACCCCCCTCACAACCTAAACCAAATTAGCGTTCAGTATTCATTGATTTTACTTTTTATATTAAGGTCTACTTATAAATTATTTTATGGGATTCAATGGAAAACTTAAGTTATTTCAATTTTAAATCATGTTAAAATTTTAAATAATTTAATAAATATATTTGTTGATGACAGGCTTGTTAGGCGTCGAAGTCGCTCTCAGCGCTCGCGACATATTATTAAAATAAATAATTATTTCATGGACAAAAGATAAGAAAGAAGGAAAATTAATTAAAAGAAATGTATTATACAAGTTATTCTAATGACGGCCAGGATCTTTGTTTGGTCTTTACCTTGAAAAGATATATTCAAATTATTAATATATGTGAGTACATCAACCAGAAATGCTAAGTCAATTAAGAAATTTTTTTATCCAAAGGACACTCTTTTTGCTTTGATGAGTAAAAGATTGATATTTCTTTTCGTAAATCGAACACAGGACATGCTGTTTCACCTTGTGATAGCCATCGAACTTGTGCATGGTATAAAATGTCTTCAGCATATATTTCACTACCGGAAAGAATTGTACAAAACTGTCTATGTCTCAATGCATTGTGTCGGATATATATAATAATTTGTTTTACTTCATTAAGTGTATCTTCAAATTTTTTCATGTGTGAACAAATTGCTTGTTGGTGAATAATACAATGTACACCAATAACTGATTTATTGTTATACTCTTCTGAGAAATATTCAGTTAGGCGTGCAACAAATCCTTGTTTTCTACCCAACATTGCTGGTGCGCCATCTGTGCATATTACTTTTAGACATGTCATGTCCAAATTGAATTCCAAACAACATTGTTTAACTATTTCAAATATATCTTGACCCCGTACATTTCCAGGTAGTGACTTCAGTATAAATAAGTAAAAAAGGAGATTAAAGAAATAAAATCGAAAAATATCACAAAAATGATGAACTTTCAAATAATTAAATCATTAAAAGAAAATACATCCTGAATTATTCCTTCTGAATCCAATTATAAAAAAATTAAAGTGTATCAAATAATTAAGAGAGCACCACAAAGTAAATCAACAGTGTGCTCACACGTGGCATAATTTATTAGGCATTAGGTTTGCCATTAAGAAATTAAGATAATTGACAATAATTAATGAAAAAAACTAAAAATTTTTCAAGTTGCTTCAAAGTTATGCTCTATGAGCATTATATTTAAGATTAGTTGCTCGATGACCTAATTTTGCCCACGGCCGCACATTCATCGACTCACGGCCGCACTTGCGCACCCCTGATCTAGAGACTTCCCCAAATTGCATAATATATTACGCAATATATGACGCAATCTATTACATAATCTCAAATACCCTCGCATCTTCACATTTAGGCACCTTACAAATTGCATCTTATATTACGCAATTTTTTTTATAATCTCAGGTACTCTCGTAAACCTAGGAAACTCACAAAATTGCATAATATATCACGCAATTTATTACATAATCTCAAGTACCCTCGTGTACCTACATCTAGGGACCTCCCCAAATAGTACGGAATTTATTATGTAATCTAGTACATAATCTCAAGTACTCTCGTATCTTCACATCTAGGCACCACCCCAAATTGCATTATATATTACGCAATCGGCGACGGGAAACGTCCTGACGGGATGACCCTTTTCCCCTTCGAAGGCGGAAATGGCCTCGTTTGGGACGCAACCTGCTGCGACACCTTTTCTGCTTCTCACTTAACTTCGTGTGCCCTGGAGGCCAAATCTGCAGCTAAGAAGGCTGAAGATTTAAAGCTTTTAAAAAAATCTGCCATCTCGGAGAAGTTTTCCGTAGTGCCGATCGCGGCTGAGACGTCGGGTGCTCTCGGTCCAAAAACTGAAAAGTTCCTTCGCAAGCTCGGAGCCAAAATCTCAATGCGCACCCATGATCCTCGGGAGGCGAACTGGCTAATGCAACGGCTCTCGATTGCCATCATCCGGGGAAACAGTTTGGCAATCCGCCAGGCTACATATCCACCATAAACATAATTCTATCTTTTCATTGATTATTATTGATAAAAAAAATATTACGCAATTTATTACATAATCTCAAGTATCCTCCTATCTTCACGTCTAGGGACTTCCCCAAATTGCATAATATATTACCCAATTTATTACGCAATCTATTACAGAATCTCAAGTATCCTCGTATCTTCACATCTTGGCACCTCCCAAAATTGCATTATATTACGCAATTTATTACATAATTTATTACATAATCTCAAGCTGATGTTTCGACTAAAATAGGTACAAAGAGGAATCTGTCGGCGAGCGAGGCGTACTTGTCTTTCTTCCGGGTCTCTGCCCTCCTCGCCGCTGTGCCAGCTTCGATCGCGGACGCGAGAAGGCATGTTGACGCAAAAGTGTCAGAGCATGTCGCGTCCCAGACGATCGCTTTGCCGCACTTGAACGGGAAGAGCGAGACGCCGTCCGGCCTCTTGCCATCGCCCCTGTTAAGGCCAGAGGGCTCCAGCCGGCACGGGATGCTGTTGCCTCGAGCAGACGCTTTATTATGGAATTAAGCTGTCCGTGCCTGGGGAACCTCCCAGGGCATTTGCGGAAAAGATCTATACCACAAATATTGATACGAATCTAAAACTATGGCTTGGGAATTTCCTGAGCGGCCGTCGGGGAAGGGCTTGCTGTGGAAACAGATCTTCCATATCGAGACTATTACCAAATGGGGTCCCTCAGGGTTCTCCACTATCTCCACTTTTATTCAATCTCATGATGACGACATACCACAGCCAGAAGGAAATACGTCCACGTGTTTATCGACTAAATTAACTTGTTCGACCTCCTCAACTTGTTCAACCTACGATACAACCTTCCTATTGTATCTAACGAGGATTCATAATCTTTGTCCTACGATTTTAGTCATACTATGAAAATCCATACTCAAGTTCTCTACATGTATAGAACCATTCTACATGATTATTTCAGGAAATCCGTCCCCCGTGATTGTCGACTACATCACTTTGTCCGACCTCTTTTACAAACCTTCCTTCTATCTCTCTCTGAGAATTCCTAATAATCGTCTTCAGATTGAGTCTGACTAATAGAATCTGTAAATCAATAAGCGAGTTTTCTACGTGTGGGCAACGAATCGACTTAATTTTTTAGGAAAACCGTGCCTTGTGATTGTCAACTATTTCAACTTGTTCGACCTCCTCTACAATCTTCCTACCATCTCTACTTTAGGAATCATAATTTTCGTCTCGAGAACTGAGTCTGATGAAGAAAATCTGAAAATCAATAAGCTAGTTCTCCATGTGTATCCAACCAATCGACTTATTTTTTTCAAGTAAACGGTCCATAATGATTGTCAAATATATCAACTTGTTTGACCTACGCTAAAGCCTTCCTATTATCTCTAACCAGAATTCATAATTTTTGTCCTACGATTTGAATAATACTATGAAAATCCATACTCGAGTTCTCTACGTGTGTGAAACCATTTGTCATGATTATTTTAGGAAATCCGTCCCCTGAAATTGTGACTACATCACTTCTATCTTCCTTACTAATCTCTGGTATCTCTATGATGCCACTCTCGGAAGCTCTCTGGACACGTTCTTCAGGCCATAATAAAAATCCTCCTCCCCTGCTAGTGGAGCTTGGCTTTGCGCATTCCGACCGTCTCATCTGGCACCCTCCTCGATCAGTATCAGATTCCCCATGTCGAGGAATTGTAAAGTAGAACAGGTTTCATAAAGATATTAAGCCTTGACCTGAGTTGCCGATTGGTATAGCCGGGTTTGGAGCCATTTTTTGCGTATTTTGCTCAGTGCTGTAGTAGCCAGCAACTTTTTAAGTGTAATGTTTTCACTGTCTTTGAGCAGAGATATCCGAGTTTTTTTAACATCCAACCAAAGTTGGCTAATTTCTCTGGTCCAATAATACACTTTGTCAAACCTGAAAATACTTTTTCATTCTAAGACAGCTATCAAATACTGGACATTTGCCTTAAGTGATGTTTACCTGAACACTTAATAATGTATGAAATTAACAACTTTCCTGGTCCTTATAAGATGCGATTTTCTTCGAATCGTTTTCAAAGACAAACACGAGGATTTGGTTCATAATTTTTCGCGCAAATAATGATTGGATAAGGGAGACTATCTTTATTCATTGCAAAAATAAGGCCAATTTCAATTCCTTCTATGGCAGTAACTAGAAAATAACATACTTTATTTGTTTTTTTAATAGAGAACAAATTAAGTTAGGAATGTACAGAGGGGAAACTCTGGGGGGGCTAAAGCACGCACCCTCCTGCGGAAAGTACCGCATACGTGTTGCCACGGAGAATGGCGATGGATATCCGCTTTATTTGTTATTTTGAGACATATTATTTATTTTAAATTAATTTGAAAAAAAAATTAAAATTATTATCAAATCTGTATCCTTGTTGTGATGTCGCGTAATTATAAATATGTCGATGATGATTATTTCGATGACTATCAATATCATTCTCAGTTAGGAAACGAAAGACTCAGTCAATTTTCTATTTATTCTCAAAATGATGGGGATAATCAAATTGTAAGATACATCATATTCATTTATTCTATTTCTACCTAACTAAAAATATTTAGATTGACGATTTAATGTCTCAAAACCTTAATTCTATGAACTTTGGAGACGAATGTAGTGATTTCAATAAATTACCTCTTCATGCTTGCGCGTAAAGTCTTAATTAATTTGTAAGATATTGTGGAATTCACGATCCAAATAGTGTTGCTTTATGCACACAAAGTCAGAAATGGTTTTGTAATGATCGCGGTTTGACTTCTGGAAGCCATATAATAAATCATTTGGTGAGAGCAAAAACAAAGGAGATAATTCTTCACCAAAACAGTCATTTGGGAGCAATGACAATTGAATGCTATGTTTGTGGATCAAAGAACGTATTTTCTCTCGGATATTTGCCTGGAAAACAGGACAATACTGTCATGATTGTATGTAGGCAGCCATGTGCCTTCCAGGTTAGTAGCAAGGACGTAAATTGGTATTACATTTCGTTGCGATTCTAAGGGATTTAAACGAATGGAAGCCAATCATTGAAGATAGACAGTTTGTTTCGTGGCTGTTAAAAGTCCCTGATCCTGAAATTCAGATAAAGGCAAGGAAGATCACTCCGGTAGAGATTAACAACTTGGAAGAACGATGGAAGGAGAATCCATATGCCACATTAGATGAGGTTAATAACCCTGTAAATGAGGATGTTTTACAGCATGTTTTAATTAGGTGGTGCTATTATTCTGATAATTTTAGATACAAGGATTCACATCAGTATCAATCAGTTTATAAACCTCTTATAAAGTTGGAGTCTGAGTATGATAAGAAATTGAGAGAATCACAGACGAATGAAAATGTATCAATTCGGTGGGACATTGGGTTGAATAAAAAACGAATTGCTTATCTTCATTTACCAAAGACCAGTGATGGTTAGTTTTTTCGAGGAATTAAAATTTATTTTTCTATGACGTTTAACTAGAAATTCGTATAATGCACGGGGATGAGTTACGTATGACATATCATAGCGATGTGAGACCTTCGTGGACTACAGTTGGACATGTTATTAAGATTCCTGATAGTAAAAAATATTTATTCACTTTAGACAAAAGCGACGAGATTGGTATTGAAATAAAGAACGTGTCTGATATAAAGTGTGAAGCAACTCATGGATTATCAGTTGATTACGTCTGGAAATCAACATCATATGACAGGTTTATTGCAATTTACTGATTACGTAATTAGAATGCAGTATGCTCTTAGACTATTTGCAGTCGATGAGACGTCAGTATCTGCTATTATTTATGACTATTTGATGGGTCACCGTAGAAGTGACGTATTGATAAAAACACCACTTCCAGAATGTTTTTCTGCGCCAAATTTGCCAGATTTAAATCATTCTCAAATATCAGCTGTGAAATCAGTCCTTCAGCATCCACTTAGTCTTATTCAGGTCATTAATAGTATTATATTAATCTAGGGTCCTCCTGGTACTGGAAAAACTGTCACGTCTGCTAGTATTGTCTATCATCTTGCTGAGCAGACTAAGTCTCAGGTTCTCGTCTGTGCACCTTCTAATATTGCTGTGGATCAACTTACAGAGAAAATAGACAAAACTGGACTTAAAGTATTCTTTTATGATAATGAATAGGTTGTGAGATTGTGTGCCAAAAGTAGAGAAGCAATTGAATCTCCTGTAATTCATTTAGCGTTGCATAACCAACTAAGAAAACTTTCCAAGTTAGTATTATTAAAATATCGATTTTACATAGTAAACCTGAGCTACAAAAGTTGATAAACCTAAAGGAAGAAGCTGGTGAATTGTCAAGTAGTGATGAAAATCGTTATAGACAACTCAAACGTCAGTCTGAGCGCGAACTTTTATCTGTAATTACTGACATGTTTATTGGTTTTAGTACGCCCAAGTTATTTGTTGTACTTGTGTTGGTGCTGGAGATCCTAGATTAAATAAATTTCGTTTTAAATCTGTCGTTATTGATGAAAGCACCCAAGCAACAGAGGCCGAGTGTATGATGCCAATTGTACATGGCTGTCGACATGTTTTTATTATATGGATATTATTTTCTAGCTCGTTCTCGTAGGAGACCATTCTCAGTTGGGTCCTGTTGTTATGTCCAAAAAAGCTGCAAAGGCCGGATTTTCGCGATCTCTTTTTGAACGTTTAGTTCTTCTTGATATTCGTCCTATTCGACTATTGGTTCAGTATCGTATGCATCCTGCTCTGTCTGCGTTCCCTTCAAATTCTTTTTATGAGGGTTCACTACAGAATGGAGTTACTGCTCGTTTATATACTATTTATTTATTGATTAGGCAATCGGGTGTTGCCTACCTCTAATTTTCCATGGCCGAGAACTGACATTCCAATGTTTTTTTATCTCACTTGTGGCCAAGAAGAGATTGCAAGTTCTGGAACTTCCTTTTTAAACAGGCAAAGAAATTATTTTGATAAGAATTTAGAACTGAGGCTGCTAATGTGGAGAAAGTAGTAAGTACAATGCTAAGTGCTGGGACTCATCCCGAACAAATTGGAATTATTACTCCGTACGAGGGACAAAGAGCTTTCATTGTTCACTATATGCAGTTCTCTGGTAAACTTAATTCTCGGCTATACCAAGTGAATATTTTATCTAATTTTTTGCAGGAAGTTGAGGTTGCTAGTGTCGACGCCTTTCAAGGAAGAGAAAAGGATTATATCATATTGTCTTGTGTGAGATCGAATGAACACCAAGGAATTGGATTTTTGGAAGATAAACGCCGATTAAATGTTGCACTAACACGGGCCAAGTGTCAATTTTTATGAAATTTTTTAGATATGGACTTATTATTATTGGCAATGCCAGGGTTCTTTCTAAAGTTTGTGTTATTTTTTGAGTAATTTTTAGAATTCTATATGGAATGATCTTATTATCTACTTTAAGGAATGTGGTGTTTTAGTTGAAGGCCCATTAAATAATTTGAAAGAGTCTTCTTGCCAGTTTCGCGAATCTTCTTATAGAGTAATTATTTTGTTTTATTTATCTATAAGCTGTCAAATTCTTTTGAACCAGATAAAGGTTAGATTTGCCCTTTTATTCTTAAATTTAAAGAATGTACCACTCCGATAGATCATTTTTCTTGTATTCCGCAGAGTCAGTCAACGGCTTACAGAATGACATATCCGGTCCCTACTGCCATGTTTTCGAACGATCCTTCTTTACTGTCTTACATGTCTGATCTACGGGAAGGTGTTAAAGGCGCTGAAAATTAATTATAGAAAATTATGTTCCGCCTTCATATAACAACATTCGATCAATGCAGGAAAGAGCATTGACAACAGTTACAAAATCTCCTGTAGTTAATGCACAGCATTTTGGTCACGGTGACAGTCTGAACAGTCCATATATGAATTTGAATGATGAGCGTACATACCAAAATTACGTTTCTGTTTAATCTGTAATTTATTAGAGACAGCGTGTTGGTAATAATAAGCGTGGTAAAAGTTCCAGTCAAGATAGTAATAATTATGAACCATTGTCCCAAGATTCTATTTACGGTTATAATCCATATCGTTAAGGTTTCAATTGAAAAAAATGGTTTTAATAGTTTTGTTAATTTTGTATTTTTAGTACTTGCCTTGGTTTCTCGGGTTTATTAATTCTTCGTACTAACATTTCGGATTTTATTATAATATAAAAATTCTTTTTATTTATTAAGCTGACTTAGATTTTAACTATTTAGTTTTGCATTTACACAAAGCGAGTCAGCTTTCAGGAAACAAAAAATGTGAATCTAGTTGAGAAATGTAGAAATAGCTTTGTAGTTCGGTGTCTTAACTACACATACTGCAACTAAATGCATTACGGAAGAAATATTTTATGTGAGTAAAATTCAGTCAAAAGCAAATTTTCTAAATTCATTTGTTTTTCTTCTTTTTTACTATACTAAGTTTTTCAATTTAGTCTATTCAAAAAAGTATTAACCATTATATCTTCAATCTAGCTTCTTTCAAAAACTTTGTGACCGTCCAGAGAATGGACACGCAGCGGAATAAGCAGATAGTGAAATATGATAGTATAGCACTTGTTTTTTAAGTCAATGAAGAACAAAATACTTTGCCAGTCAGTAAAATTAATGAATGTAATTGTTCGGCGTGTATTTTATTTGGACTGTGACATACTACAATACAATTCGAGAACGTGGGGTCCAAACGATTAATTTAATTCTTTTTGCTTTACAGACTTCATAACTACTTTGAAAACAGCCGATTTTCATTTCCTATTAGACCATTTTATCATTTTTTGAAAATGAAAGGAGGCATAATTAGATAATTCTTTTTTATCTTAAAAAAATATTGGGTTTACGACTCAGAATTCATAATTTTTTTAGACCACTAATCTGAGGTTATCTATTTCTGAAAGCGGTGTACCTTCCAAACTTTTAGAAAATACATAATGGAAAAATAATCAAAGTGGGTATTAACTTTTGAGATGTCAGTATACAGAGACTTATTTTTATTCCACGTATTTTTTTGTTATTTGATTGTAATGGTTAATCGAAAATGGAATGATACTTATCTCCAATATGGATTTACTTAATATACTGTATCTGACAACGTTGATAAAGCCTAGTGAATGATGTGCAACGTAATAATAGAAACAACTCTTTGAAGCAGTCAAAATAAAAAAGACAGGGAAAAAACTCACCCAAAAAATTTTGAAACTGTCGATAGTTTTATTGCAAAGAGAACTAAAAATG
>NW_021827393.1:5000-10381 GCF_006345805.1 Octopus sinensis | reverse complement strand
CACCACCACCACCACCACCACCACAACCACCCCACCCACCACCCACCTCCGCGCCAATTCCGCTACTTTAAACCTGCAACCTACAATAAATACCATTTTGTTTTCATAACGGCAACCATTCCTGTTGCCAGCACGCAGGCGGTTGTGCCTGTCCCTAACTGCATTTTGTTATTCTCTTTAATCAGGGTCACCATATATATATATATATATATATATATATATATGTGTGTAATTGTTAAAGAGGACAACAAACGTTAAGGCAAGACAAACATCTCAAGCCATATATATCCGCTATATCGGAAATCTACAATGGATCCTTAAATCCCGTCTCGGCTATGATCTTGGAGACCTGGTAATTCGTTACAGCACTTACCCAGCGTAGTTAGATGTTTAGATCACCTGTGAACTAAACCCTCATATAATTTTCATGTGCTGGCCACTAGTAAT
Source organism: Octopus sinensis (assembly GCF_006345805.1). Lineage (NCBI taxonomy): Eukaryota > Metazoa > Mollusca > Cephalopoda > Octopoda > Octopodidae > Octopus > Octopus sinensis. The sequence goes on along the minus strand of NW_021827393.1, from coordinate 9,934 downwards.
TTTTTTTTTTTTTAATTTTATGTTTATATTAGAAGTAAATTAATTCTCATTCACTTCGGGACTGGTTAACCACTTGTGTGCGTTTCTTGACCGACTACACCTGTGCCAAGGCTTGCTACGGAATTTCGATTTGGATATATTTTGGGGTACTTCAATGTATTCATGACTTTGCATCTGCTTTTTCGTGGGTATGTCTGAGTATTTCATTTATTTTCATTTTATGTTCCTCGCTGATGAAGGAAAATTCCTTTTTGGATTAATCCAGAAATCGGAATCGATTCGGTGACAACTATATTTTTATGAATCCTCGTTTCAGCATGTGGTGTAATAAGACAAGTGAAAATATTTTAAGTGGTTAGAGAATTTAGCATCTATTTTTCAGAATATTGGCAAAGAAAGTTTTTTTCTTTTTGCACTTATTTATAATTGTATAATTTTCACCTTATATTAGAATGTGTGTGTGTGTGTGTGTGTGTGTGTATTTGTGTGTATCTGTATTGTATTTGTCCTCCTGCCATCGCTTGGCAACTGAATTTGGTGTGTTTACATTTCCGTAACATAGTGGTTCGACAAAAAAGAGCGATACGATCAGTACTAGGCTTACAAAGAATAAGTCCTGGGTCGATTTGTTCGACTAAATGCGGTGCTCTAGCATGGCCGCAGTCAAATGACTAAAACAAGTAAAAGAATAAATGAATAAAAGAATATATATATATATATATATATATATATATATATATATATATATATATATACATATATATATATAACCCTCCTTGTTTACATCTGCCTTTCAACAACGAGGCTTCCCTCCTCCGTATTTTAAAAAGATCTTAGGCCAACAGGTATTGGGGTCTGACGATACGCCATAAGGTTAAACCTTTATGGACGTGAAACCGACGGTAGCCCCATAAACCAGTCTTCACCAGGAAAAATATATATATATATGTATATAAATACTTTGGGATCTAGTCGGTTTGGCTGCCCAGCATCAATTCTGTTCGAATTGATTTCATATTCAGTCAAATTATACATTTTTTTATTGGCTAATGAATGAAGTGAAAAGCATTTTCGCTATAAATCAATAAATAAAGAGTTATTCGCAATTAAAGTTTGAAAATTTTGGGTAATTTCAGTCAATGGTAAGCCACAGACACATTCATGCCTGTTTCCATAGTAACAAGCGGAACATGAGAACTCTTTTGTCTACAAGAAAGCACGTATTGAGAAATATGTTGAAACCACTTGTTTTTCCTATCTGTTTACAATTGGGCATGTGGATTTATGTAGCGCAGGAGATAGGAAAATTGTGATTTGTTTGAGAAATTGATTGAATGTATTTTTAACTTTCGCTTTGAATTAACTGGTCAAATTTTAGAATTAACATAAACATTTATTTACATGAAAGAAAATTACCGAAGAACTTTCGTCTAATTCTTCCAAATCGTTCTGTTGAAACTGTATTGAAATCATGTGGAAAATTGCAATGTGTTTATCGCATGTAACGTATTGTTCATCGCATTCGCATTAAATGCATATTGAATGCTTAAAACTACTTGCTTACTCGTTTCTTTTATCTGTGAGGTGTGCTAAAAATAACAGCTAAATAACGTTTTTTGGGATAAATCTTTTAAGTTCGTGCTATCGCATTAATTGCATATTGAATGCTTCAAACTACAAAACACGTATTGTTTACAAATATTGGCAACACGTGCTATATTCAGGATGTTGACGACAAAATGTGCAGTCACTCACAAAATGACAGATTCCAAATCCTGTATCCTGACTGGATGAAAATGATCAAACTTTAAACCTTTGTAACTTTTTTAAAACATTTTTCTGGAAAAAGTGATATAACTCTAGCAATTCAGCTTAGAAAAATATATATTCTAGTGCTAAATTTTAAAATTTTCGATAAGCTATAATTTTTTAAATGCTAGCAGCCAAACCAACTGGATCCATACATAGTTTATTATTGAAGAATGATCACAACTACCCAACGAACGGGAACGGGAAACTCAGAATAGCAGTCTTTTGTGATATTTTTGTGATGTTTTTGCATCTTTAATAATAACGGATATTACTCTTCCTCCGGTATTCGAGTACAATTTTTTTCCACTTTGTTTCGTATTTATGTGCTTACTCAGGTGTGTGTGTATATATATATATATATATATATAAATATATCTTGTTTCGAATTTGTGTGAATGTGTATAGAATTATATATCAGCTGAATAAAATTGTTTTCACGTTTTTTATTATGATATTCTAACATTAAAAAAATATATATTTATATTTTTCAATGTTCATAAAGTTAAATTGGAAGATTGGAAGAAAGATAGAAGAAAAATGATTTATTAAAATGGTCAAACCTGTTCTGAACGGAAATAACAGCAAGAATATGACAACCAGTTAATGATGTGGATTAAAAAATATCTCTAGCATATAAATATAAACAAATTACAGAATATCGGTACACCTGGCAAACCGTGATGTTTAAGCTGCATGCGGATTGGTCAAAACCGTATTCTAAAAATTCAGCTTGTTGGAGCGTCCTAAGAGATATTAAAGTTGTCAAGAACTCAACTGTCAGTTAAACACATTTGAAAAATCTTATGATTAAACTATGTATGAAAGCGCTAATTTAACTGTATAAGCATTTTAATGTTAAAATACCATATATATTATGGGGAATGGGGTGCATACACATTGAAAGATTTTAAAGTCAGTATTTATTGAAATACGTTTTATTTTCAAAATTTGATAGAATCTATAGACAGGATTTAGTATCTTTATGAACACCAGTTTTCAAAATGATCCCCGTTCTGAACCAGACCCTCCAGTTAACGCAAAACAATGGAATCGTGAACGTCAAGAAACATTTCGTTCAGTATTCGTGCGCATTCTCTTTCAATGGTTGTCTTCATTTCGTCGACTGTAGCCCGTTTTATAATGTAAACCTTCTCTTCTAAGTATCCCCATACAATTCTAATGATTTGAGGTCCAGTGATAGTGGAGGGTATTCTACTGAAACTCATCGTCCAATCCACCTGCTTGGGAAAATCTCATCAATGTAGGCCTTTGTAGTGTTGGGTGCCCTACATCTTCGGAAATAAAACTTCACATCTCAAAGTCCTCTTGAAAGGTTGGTATGACAGATTGTCGCAGCAAGTCCAAGTAAATGGAACCAGTCAGAGTGCCATAAAAAAAGATAGAATGGTCCAATTAATCCTTTTGATGATAATCAGCATCTTACCGTAACTACTGCTACATTAATACGATGTTCTTCCGTAATATGCGAATTCTCAGGTCCCTTTTAGGGGCAAATGTGACGGTTTATCGAGCCATTTAATTTAAATTTAGCCTCACCACACAAAACAATCTATATTGCAAAGTGTGCATCTTCTACACATCTTGCCAAATACCACTCACAAAATTCCACTATTCGGTCCGAATCACCTTCATTGAGAACATGGACTATTCTTGCAGTGTAACATTTCCAATGATATAACTTCTAAATGCGATGAATGCTTGATTTTGAAATTTCTATCACACAACTTGAGAGCCACATAGATTTTTTTTTTTTTTTTTTAAGCCGGCAATAAGTTTCTAGAACATTAACTTGCTTTGTTAGGACGTCTCGATGCCCGCAATCTTCCGGAACATTTCTTGCAGACATTCTAAACAGTTCTATCAACTCCAAGCTTGTCGAAAAATTTCAAATATTGACGAGTTACGCGAGGGTCAATCAGTTTTAAATTTCCTTCCAAACTGCTTTTGCATTCAATTGCTTTTCGACTGCGCTTTCAAACTTCCAGACGCACTTTAAGAGAAATTTCCTTTATTTCAAAGATTACTCTGGCTTTCGTCATTACTTCTGAGGTGTTAAATCTAAAAAGAAATTTAAATTCATTGCGTTATCAGCTGTTAAAAGAAATGTGCGTGTACACGCGCGCGCGAATGCAAGTGCAGGAAAACTACGGGAAACCATGGTGTTGACATATATATATATATATATACATACATATATTATATATATATATATATATATATATATACACAAATTAGTAAATAAATGGCACAACTAAGTACCGATATTTACTGGAAATAGCGAACGTAAAAATACGACGCTAATGTATGTATTAGCAAAAATGCGTGTGTGCAACAAAATAGAGAAAAAAAAACCGTCTTACCTGGCCACGGATATATACAGTCGATGTACGTATTTACTTGTATTGAAAAGACGTCTGTAAACAAATTTTAATGAAAGTAAATTACGTTGTGGCGCTCATTCACCACAACGTTCATCCCCCCCCCCATCCTTGGAGTGCTATGTATATACAAGTCTATTAAGTTATATACCAGATAATGTTTGCACTAAGTAAATTATATGAATAATATATTCTACTAGTATTACATTATATAGAGAGAGATGGATGGAAGATAGTCCTAAGGAAATCTTGATTCAGCAGAGGAACGATCAAAGATGTACCAGCAATTTTAGTCAGGGTAGGAAGGTCACATGACGCATTACAGGGCTTCTGAGAGAAGGTACCTTCAAGCTGAAAAGTTGGCCCGAATGCCTACAACATAGTCATCTCCACAAAAAATAGCCAAGGTGTCGAGTGGTGGTGTTAGACCGGGTGGCAGGTTACATCTACCAACCAAGTAGATTCTGGCAGGATTTGAACTCAGAACGCAAAAAAATCAGACCAAAATACCGAAAGGCATCTGATCCGACCCGGCATTCTTACTGTTTTTCCTGTCTACCATCTGACACTGGGGTTTGTTTTTATCGACCCTGAAGGAATGAAAGGCAAATTTGCCAACGGTGTGTTTCGAACTCAAAAAGCAAAGAGACGGGGAAAACGCTGCAAGACAAAAAAGTTGAACTCTGCGGGATTTGAACTCAGAGACGAAACAAATACTGCAAG
>NW_021827392.1:0-7500 GCF_006345805.1 Octopus sinensis | reverse complement strand
TTTGTCTTTAAACGTTGCTAAACTGTCTTGTTCTCCGGTTTTACCGGGGAATAATTGGAAATTTCTTACCGTTGAACTGTTAGCCATTGTGGCTTTTTATTTACGTGACTATATATAGTCCTGCCAGACTATTTTCGTGCCCCTCCCCCGAATGGGGGTGGGAATTGGAATTTTTGAACTGCTTTTTTGAACTACTTTGGAAGAAAAACTTTCTAAAGGTTTCCCAGTTTTGTGGGAAACCAATATTCGTAATTTTTGTGTTGGCTAATTTCAACAGAATAATGTCTGTTGAAATTATTCACGAAAGTAGTGCTCTTGAGGAGAGCAATGTTAAAAAATTTTCTGCGGTAGCCGCAGTGGCTACCGAGAACATTGACATCGATGTCAATCAGCTCGTCGAGCTATTAAAAGAATGCAAGAGGAGGGTGGTGATGTTAAAATATCACCCTCCGCCAGTATCGTGGAGACCGAGAAGCGGACCGTAGTGTTTAAAACTTTCTGTCCACAAAGCAGAAGGTTCAAACACTTTGAAAAAAGCACCATCGAGAAATGCCTGTCCCCGATTTGGAAGGACATCGTGTACGTCGCCAGGGGACGGGCATATGGCACTGTGGATGTCCGCTTCTCGGGGGAAGAAATGGCCCCCGGCATTCTGTGAACCCCCTAAAAACCAAGGAGGTGGTACTTTCCAAGCTATAGGGGACGCAGGACGTCCCGGGTCAGGATTGTAGAAGCCCCGCCGGAAGTAGATCCGGTAGAGGTAGTGGCCGCCCTGTTATAAAAAGGGCGGACAAAATAAAAAATATACAAGTAACATGCTCTGCCCCCTATTTTTGGCTCGGGCGTAACATTAATATATTAATTCAAGGAACAGCGGAGGACCTGCAGCTCCTTCCTGAGAGGGTGCTCGTGGGCGAGAACGTAGCCCTCAGGGTACAGGTCGAAGGCCGAAAACCACCTGTTACGCCTGCGGCAAAAAGGGCCACATTCGTGTAGACTGTCCAGACAAGCAAAAGAAACCGCAGACACCAGGCCCCTCAGATAATAAAAAAGTCCCTACCCTTGCAAACACACCTACCCCTACAAAAACAAAAAATCCCACTCCTGCTGTTACGGTGCCAAACCCAAAACAGACTGAAGAAAAAACCCAGCCCTCGCACTCACAAACCCCTACACTATTAAAACCTCCACCCCCTAAAAACTGCGGCGCCTACCGAACAAACTATTGCTACCCCAGACGATACCATGGAGGTATCAGAGGGGGGATTTACACCAGTTCGTAAAAGAATTCGTGCAGCATCCCCGTCCACATCCCCTACAAAAAATAATAAAAACAAAGACACACCACAGACACGGAAAAAAAAATCCCGCTCAACTGGCCCAGAAAAAGAAGACAAAAAAGAAAATGAACTCATATTAATTGAATTCGACACACAAGACAAATACATAAACGATATTGTGGTTCAGCATCAGTCAGCAAGACTGTACAACAAATACAAAGATCGAAATAGACACGCGTGGATTGCGGAGGAAACAACGTTCAAACAATTAAAAGACAGACACCCAAACGCCATCCGGCATATCGCGAACTTGCCGGACTATCTGAAGAAAGAGGAGAAAGAAGGGGCCCACAAACGTGTGGTGAGGTCGGCCCCCCACTCTCCAACGAAATGTAAGTAGAACTTTTACTTTTTGTAATGGCTTCGCTTAACCTTGGTTGTTTAAATGTGCGTGGTCTGAGTTCGAAGTGGAAGCAGGCTTGTTTCCTCGACGACCTCAGATCACATGAATACATGTGATGGTTGCTACAGAGACCAAGCTGGACAGCCTACAAACCTTCTCGCCTCTCCTGAATGGCTACGAGAAAATCATGTCTCCTGGCCAGACCGGAGGGGTGAGGGGGCGTAGTGGTACTGATCCGTAAAGACTTGGCTCTACAGACAAGTACAGTCTATGTAGACCCAGAAGGTGGGCTGGTCGTCCTTGATGTGACATACAGCAGTAAGGCCTTCAGGTTGATCGGACTCTATGCACCTTGTGCTAGAGGTTTCCAAACTGATTTTTATCGGCGCCTAGAGGGCTTTCTCGTGACGTCGAAGACTTTAGTGATATTAGGGGACTTTAATGCTATCGTTGACGTACACATCGATAGCGTTGGCTCGATCTATAGGAAAGTGAACTCACGTCTCGTGGATCTGCTTAAGCGGTTTCAGCTGGCAGATCGTTACAGACTTGACCATCCGAACGTCCCAGAGTGGACCTGGATGAGTGGCGACGGAAGGTTCAAGTCTTATCTAGACAGGATAGTGATAAGAACTAGAGATAAGTCTAGTTTTAGTTGTCCACAGCTCGTCCAGGTGCCCTATACTGACCATAGAATGGTCACGTGTAGACTGGACATAGATAGCACACTTAAGATAGGAACCGGCTACTGGAAGCTGAACAAGTCTATTTTGACACGCGAGGCATACCGTAGCCGGATTAAGGTGTTAGTGCAGAGGGCGTTAACCGGAGCCGTGGTTAATAACCGGTGGTGGTTCACCCTCAAAAGAGCCATTCGATTCGAGTCCATTAGATTTAGTAAACAACTAAGACTAGATAGGGCTAGAATAGAAGGGCAACTAGTTAAGAACTTAGAGGAGGCGTTGAGGTTGGGCTCTGCATCTCACATTTTAGCGGCGAGAACGGCATTAGACCGTCACCTCAAAACCAAACATGAGGGATGTAGAGTCCGGGCTAAAGTACGAGCATTGGGCCGTGAGGGAATTAATGTTGCCGGATGGGCCCGTACGATAGAAACACAGCGTGGAAACGATGCCACAATTGGGTCTCTTGTTGATGAAAACGGATGCACGATCAAGAAGCGGGACGAGATGTGTGAGGCACTTCACAAGCACTTCGCCGAGTTGTTCGGGAGGTGCGGGACGCTGGATCATGGTGAGGCCCTTAGGGACTTCCTGTCTGGTGGCCCGCGCCTCTCGACACGAGAGGCTGAGTGCTGTGAAGGGCCAATCACAGCCGAGGAAGTAATCGAGGTGTTGGGCAAGTGCCCCGGGGAGAAGTCGCCGGGTCTCGATGGTCTGCCCTATGAATTTTATAGAAGTATGCCAGACTTGTTCGGGCACCTGCTGGCTAGCGTCTACGCCAACTGGCAGCAGAATGGGAGAATTCCCAAGTCTGCGAGCCGGGGGGCGGTGACGTTGATCAGGAAGGACCCGAACAAGGGGAACTTCAGGCCCATAACTCTGTTAAACACAGAGTTAAAGATTCTGGCAAGGTGCTAGCAAAAAGGTTGGCGCGGGTCGTGGACAAACTTGTCGGGGAAGCGCAAACGTGCGCTATCCCCGGCAGAACGATCCACGACAATCTCCACCTTATACGCTACTCCTTAGAGAGGGTGGGGAAGCTTTCTGGCGCAGGGAGATCACTGGTACATTTAGACCAGTCCAAAGCATTTGATAGGGTCGACCATCGGTACCTGGCGGCGGTCCTCGGAGAGGCTGGCCTAGGCCCGACCTTTCGAGGTTGGATCGCTGCTTTGTATAGCGACATCGAGTCTGTAGTCAAGGTGAACGGTTCCTTTTCGAAGCCGTTCAGGATCGAGCGTTCAGTTCGTCAAGGGTGTCCCCTGTCCTCGCTCCTATACGTATTGGCTCTTGAGCCTTTGCTGCGGAAGTTAGAGGCACTAGGGGGCGCGCCGCATGATCTATGGTGTGGAAGAGGAGCTACGGCGTATGCGGATGACACCTCCATCATCGTGGCAGACGAAGGCCAGCTTCCAGTGGTGGAAGAGGCCATCAAAAGCTACGAGGCGGTGGCAGGAGCAAAGGTTAACAAGGACAAGTCGGTCGGTTTGCAACTCGGCACCTGGAAGGGCAAGCCGATACCGTCCAATAACCTCGTAGGGCGTTGGACGGAAGGTCCTGTTAAGCTGCTCGGAGTCTGGTTCGGGCCAGACCTCCAGATTGAGAAAAATTGGAGTGAGGTGGCCAACAAGGTGACCGCTCTAACCCAGACCTGGTCTGGGCAGGCGTTATCCCTGCTAGGGAAGGCGGAGGTGGTGCAGATGTTTATAGCATCAGTAATCACCTACCGTCTGACCGTGGTGCCTTGCCCCGATTTGTGGCTGAACAAGTTGGAGAGAATCCTTTTCCGATTTTTGTGGAAAGGAGGAAAGCCACTTGTAAAGCGCTCTGTCTGCTGCCAGAAACCGCTAAAGGGTGGGCTAGGGATGCCTTGGCTGAGGATGCGAAAACTCGCGTTAAGGTTGAGGCACCTCTGGCTTTACCTGGATGGAGAGCAGGTGTGGTCACCGCACGTCCGGTTCTACCTTCCCCAGTTAACATCCCTAACGGACATCGGTGCATGGATCAAGCGGAGACCTAAACTGAGTGAATGGCATTTGGAGTGCCGTCAGGCGCTCCAGCTACTATCTCGGGTGGGCAACGCCGGCAACAGGAGTTCCACCACGGATTTCTATAGCGGGTTAGTGGAGATTAAGTCCGAAGACGCCTTGGGGGAGACCCTGGGCTACGATGAAAATCAGTTGGTCAACCTGTTCCGGAGGACGTTCGGCCGGGGTATCTGGATAATTACCAGAAATCCCTAGCCTGGCAGTGTTTCCGTGCGGCTTTACCTGTTCGCGACAAGCTGTCAAGGCACGGTAGTGCCGTCTCGCCGACATGCCCGCGATGTGAGCAGGATAGGGAGACCGTCTTGCACGCATTCGTGGAGTGTCCGGAGTTATCGGGACTGATAGCTTTTGTTGAACAACTGTTGTCAGTGATGGGAAGAGTACAGCTATCAGCTGAGTCTATCATCGAGATTGTGCCGCCCCCTTCCTTAACAGGGAAAGAAAGGCTTGTTTTTCTGTGTAGTAGCCATACTGAAAGAAACAGTATGGAAGACGCGCGTACGAAAGGTATAGTGACAGGCACCTTTGTCTCCGGCCAGGGGTTGATTAACTTTTTTAGTTACCACCTCAGTAGCAAAATCAGGCTGGAGAAGAGGTGTCTGTCACGAGATATGTTTGTGAAAAGATGGAAGCCTGTGGCATACAAGATGGGTATGTTTGGCACCAGGTAAGTGTGACCGGATCAGAAAGTAAAGGTTCTACCCGGATGGCTGGGTGTCCGTCCTTCGACATGATCATTAATATTTTTAAACATTGCCTTCGTAAAATTCATGTTTATAATCTTATCCGTAATTTCATTCGAAAATTGTAACTGTGTTAAGCTACTTCACCCTTTATATTTGTCTGTACTTGTTTGTCCCCTCTTTGTAAATGCCTAAATGGCAAATTATATGAAATAAAGTAGTTTGCTTACCAACCACATGGTTCCGGGTTCAGTCCCACTGCGTGGAACCTTAGGCAAGTGTCTTCTACTATAGCCTCAGGCCGACCAAAGCCTTGTGAGTGGATTTGGTAGACGGAAACTGAAAGAAGCCCGTCGTATGCATGAATATATGTATGTGTGTATATGTTTGTGTGTCTGTGTTTGTCCCCACAACATCGCTTGGCAACCGATGCTGGTGTCTTTACGTCCCCGTAACTTAGCGGTTCGGTGGGGGAGACCGATGGAGTAAGTACTAGGCTTCGAAAGAATAAGTCCTGGGGTCGATTTGCTCGATTAAAGGCGGTGCTCCAGCATGGCTACAGTCAAATAACTGAAATAACTAAAAGAGTAATTCAAACGTGAAATTGCGTTGTGTCATACTTTTTGTTTGTTTTAATCATGAGACTGCGGCCATGCTGGGGCACCGCCTTGAGGAATTTTTTGTCGAACTAATCAACACCAGAACTTCTTTTTCTTTTTAAGCCTAATCCTTATTCTGTCAGTGTCTTTTTTTTTATTTTTGCCAAACCATTATGTTACAGGGACGTAAACACAACAACACCGGTAAACAAGCAGTTGTGTGACATACACACACATACGCACACACACACACATACACATATTCACACACACACACACATCCACAAACACTCACATATATACGACGAGCTATAAATTATATTTATATTTAAAAGTGAATTAAGAAATATTAATTTTGATAAAAATCCTAGTGGAGGAGAAATGCTTGCTAATGATAGAATTAGTCTCTACAAGACCCACTCAAGGCCCTGGTCGACCCGAGGCATTAGAAGAAGACGCTTGTCCAATGTTCTGTGTTATAGGACGGAACCCGGAACCATTTGACTGGGTAGCAAACAACTTACCACACAACCGCGCCAGCGCCTATATATACTAATAAATGTTTACATCATAAGAATTTAGAAACTTCGAGAGATGTGAAATAATTTGATTTTAAACAGTGAAACTCGAAACAGATAAAACTGTAGATGAAACGAGTAAATATTGGGTTCAGAAACCGAATTTGATAGGAAGAGTTTAAGGCTATCGAACTGAGAAATTCAAAAGATGGCACAATGATGAAAAGTTGGTCATGTCTGCAGAAGGTTTGGAGTCATGAGCCACTGGCATCCTTCAGCATTTTCTTTCCAATTGAATTTTTTATGCTAATTTTTAAATACTGTTATTTAGAACTTTATCTATTTCGAATTCCACTGTTAAAAAGGAATTCTATGTTTGTGTATGTTAATTCATGAACTCAATAGTAGTCGTTGAAGTTCTATGATAAAACTACGAGACGCAACTATGAAGTTTTATAATCTGTTTGATGGTTTGATGCTATATCCACTCTATCTATTGCATCGAAATCCTACGCATTAAAATACAGATATTTACTTATAATGTGCAGTCATTTCTTCCGCAGCATCTTATGCAAATTAAGCAATACAAACATCGTAAGTGTGGAAACAATGGTAATATTTGGTCGACAGCTTATGAGGGGTTTGCATATCAGCGTATATTATGCGTATGTTTTTACTGTTTTTCCGTATGCTCTCTTGTCGCCTACCATTTGTGTATGTATGTATGTATGTATGTATGTATGTATGTATGTATGTATGTATGTATGTATGTATGTATGTATGTATGTATCTATGTATGTATGTATCTATCTATGTATGTATTTATGTATGTATGTATGTATGTGTGTGTGTGTGTACGTACGTATGTATGTATGTGTGTGTGTATGTAAGTATGTATGTCTGCATATATGTGCATATATATATATATATAAAACACTTACATTTATGCATATATATTTCTTTATTGCCCACAAGGGGCTAAACACAGAAGGACAAACAAGGACAGACAAAGAGATTAAGTCGATTTCATCGACTCCAGTGCGAAAGTGGCACTTTATTTATCGACCCCGAAAGGATGAAAGGCAAAGTCGACTTTGGCGGAATTTGAACTCAGAACGTAACGACAGACGAAATACCGCTAAGCATTTCGCCCGGCGCTCTAACGTGTCTGCCAGCTCGACGCCTTATACATTTATGAATATAGCCATCTAAGTATCTTACTTAATGAAAATACACTGTGATAGACAAAATTTACGATTGTCTTCGTCCGGAGATATTTCTTACGG
>NW_021827391.1:7500-10548 GCF_006345805.1 Octopus sinensis | reverse complement strand
ATACATACATACATATATATATATGTGTGTGTGTGTCTGTGTGTGTGTGTGTGTGCATATGTGTGGAAGCGCAATGGCCCACTTGTTTGAGCAGTGGACTCGCGGTCGTGTGATCGCGGTTTCGATTCCCAGACCGGGCGTTGTTAGTGTTTATTGAGCGAAAATACCTAAAGCTTCACGACACTCCGGCAAGGGGTTGGTGTGGGGGAACCCTGCTGTACTCTTTCACATTTTTCTCTAACTCTTTCTTCCTATTTCTGTACCTGTATTTCAAAGGGCCAGCCTTGTCACACTCTGTGTCACGCTGAATCTTCCTGAGAACTACGTTAAGGACACACGTGTCTGTGGAGTGCTCAGCCACTTGCACGTTAATTTCACGAGCAGGCTGTTCCGTTGATCGGATCAACTGGAACCCTCGTCGTCGTAACTGACGGAGTGCCACAATATACATATATATATATATATTATATATATATATATATATATATTATATATATATATATATATATATATATATTATATATATATATATATATATGTAAGCAATAATAAATTCTGAACGAGGTATATATGTATAGGTTTATATGTATTTGCATTGGGACCCCTTCGCATCGAAGACCGGTTATTGTCGTGCGCTAACGACGGGCAAATATTCAGAAACCCGGGTCCGTGCGTATCACGTCAGGTCGACGATGGGAAGGATGGCTTCCCTTTGCAAATACTGATAGGGCACACAAAGTGTGTCAATAGCCAGCTGGAGAAGATGTTCTCCTGGGGCTACAAGCTACAGTAATATCCGCCCTTAGTAGTTAGCCATATTTAAGTAGCAGGTATACTTCACACACACACACACACACACATATATATATATACACACATAATGTTGTATATGTATGTGTCCCTGTACATACATATTACATATATATATTTAAATATATATAATATATATATAGTACATACATATATATATATATATATATATCTATATATATATATATATATATACATATACATACATACATGTATATATACATATATATATAACAAAGTAAAGTTGCCAATTTTAAAGAGTGTTTATTCACTTGAATAAACATCTTTAAAATTGCATTTTCAGACCTTCTTTCGTACACATACACACACACACACAAATACATACGCACATATATACATAAATTTGTATATATAATATATATGTATATGTATGTGTGTTAATCTTTTATCTTTTATTGGTTTCGGTCATTAGATTGCGGCCATGCTGGGCCACCACTTTCAATAATTTTTGTCGGATGAATCAACCGCATTTTTTCTTTTTAATTCGGGAGATTATGATGTCAGTGGAATTTGACTGCTATTTTAAGTACATCAAATGACCGCGTAGAAGTTCCCTAAAAGGAGCTTATATGTGTGAGTGTACGTGTGGATGTACGTATGTGTGTATGTGTGTGTTTGCGTGTGTGCGTGTGTATATGCTTGTGTGTGTATGTCTATGCGTACGTGTGTGTGCATGTGTATATGCCTGTGTGCATGTGAGTGTTTGTGTGTGTGTGTGAGAGGGTGTGAGTTTATACATGTGCAAGTCTGCGGTGCCTTTCAAACTACCATCTACCACGACCACGACCACCACCACAACCGCACAACAGGTAATGGAATTTCTATTTGGTGTCGCTGCAGTAGAATATTGAATCGATGGGATTCATGGTTTGTTGCAAGAGGAGGAGGTGGGGCACAAAATTAGTCAAGGTATAGCGAGACGGGGAGGTGGTGGCAGTGGTAAGACTTATTTGAAAGGGATTCAGGTTTCAGGAATAGCTTACGTGGATAAGAAGGTCGACCTGCGAGAATGTTGGTATTAGGATCGATCTTGTGGTACGGTCACATCCGGAGATAGGTTTCAAGGGTCGAAATTTCTATTAACGTAAATGGTGTTCTATATTTAAGAGATGAGGAATTATGTACATTATTTACATTTGACAGATATTTGTCCTCATCTTGTTTGTTGTTAACACAATGTTTCGGTTGATATACTCTCTAGCATTCATCAGGTGTCTTGGGAAAATTTCGAACCTGGGTTCTCTCATTTCTCGATGTTATTATTATTATTATTATTATTATTATTATTATTATTATTATTATTATTATTATGCCCGCGGGCATATGGCGTAGTGGTAAAGATTCCTAGTTCAGTGACCTGAATAATAATAATAATAATAATAATAATAATAATAATAATAATAATAATAATAATAATAATGATAATGATAATAATAATAATAATAATAATAATAATAATAATAATAATAATAATAATAATAACATCGAAAATAACCTTTGGAATGGGAACCCAGTTCGAAATTTCCCCAACACACCTGATGAAGGCTGGAGGGTATATCAGCCAAACGTTGTGTTAACAACAAACAAGATGAGGTCAAACGTAAATGCTGCAGAAACTTGTCCGAATGAGCGTCCACCATCTTGGATTATATAACTTAATCCGTCTCATTTTACTTGCCTCTGACTGCCTTTAATAAAACACATTCTGTTGCAGGGTTGCATTTCACCCCTTTCCTCAGGCTTTTAACGCCCCTCCTCGGAATTTTCGCCCCATCGGAATTTTCAACCCCCTCGGAATTTTCACCCCACTCCTCGGGCATTTCACACATCTCCTCGGGCTTTTCACCCACCCGCTCCTCGGGATTTTCAGTCCACTCTTCGGGCTGTTCACCCCCACTCTTCGGGAGTTTCACCCCCTCCTCGAGCATTTCACCCCAACCTCGGGCTTTTCACCCCTCCTTCTCGGGCATTTCCCCCCACACCACACTCGGGCATTGCACCCATCTTCTCGGGCTTTTCATTCTCTGCTCGGAGTATTCCACCACCTACTATTTTTCATATAATCCTCTGACATTTCCAAGCATCTCTCGGACATTTCCAACCCCATTTCGGAATTTCCCCCACAACACGGAATTTTCCCTCTGGGCCTCGTGCTTTTCGCCCCTTCAGAAGTTTCCTACTTCCCAGAATTTTCATCCCGCTCGGAATTTTCTTCCC
>NW_021827390.1:0-5000 GCF_006345805.1 Octopus sinensis | reverse complement strand
ACAGGGATCGCCACAACCCGCTGCCGGAGATCGTGGTGCTTTAGGTGTTTTCGCTCAAAAAACACACACAACGCCCGGTCTGGGAATCGATACTGCGATCCTCCGACCGCGAATCCGCTGCCCTAACCATTGGGCCATTGCACTTCCACTCGCGCTGTACATTCTGCCACCTTACAACTACACGTGGGCGAAACTAAATTAGCTGGAATTCCTTTTATAATATACTACAAAGAACAGATGTTGACAGATCAAAAACATTCTTTTATAAATAATGACAACAGTCATCTTTCACACAACTCATTCATATTCAATAAGTGAAGGGAAATGGCCTACAAACTTCCCTTGTTTTGCCAAATATTTGTGAATATATATCAATGTTTTATCGCTCCAACTTTGAAGATTTTTCTCTCTCATTTCCATACAATATATCGATTCACGGAGGTCGAGAAAGTAGCCAGGCGTTTGTGAATTTCCCATCTTAACGTTGTATGTATAAGTTCGTATTTGCCTGCGTGTAGGTATACACATATATTAAAGGCGGTAAGCTGGCAGAAACATTAGCACGCCGGGCGAAATGCGTAGCTGTATTTCGTCTGCCGTTACGTTCTGAGTTCAAATCCCGCCCAGATCGACTTTGCCTTTCATCCTTTCGGGGTCGATAAATTAAGTACCAGTTACGCACTGGGGGCGATGTAATCGACTTAATCCGTGTGTCTGTCCTTGTTTGTCCTCTCTGTGTTTAACACCTTGTGTAGTAAAGAAATAGGTATTTCGTCTGCCGCTACGTTCTGAGTTCAAATTCCGCCGAGGTCGACTTTGCCTTTCATCCTTTCGGGGTCGATAAATTAAGTACCAGTTACGCACTGTGGTCGATGTAATCGACTTAATACCTATGTCTGTCCTTGTTTGTCCTCTCTGTGTTTAGCCCCTTGTGGGTAGTAAAGAAATAGGTATGCACGTATATGTGTATGTGTGGGAGAGTGTGCGATGATTGTACGCTGTGTATCATGGAAGGCAGCGAACTCGTGGAATCATTAGTGAGTTGGACAAAATGCTTAGCGGCACTTCTTCCAGATCTTTACGTTCTGACCACATTGCGTTCCACTTTGCCTTTCATCCCATCGAATTTGATAAAATAAACAACCAGCCAAGTACTGGGGTCCGATATAACCGAAAATATGGAGCACGGTAGGAGCGACAAGGCCAACGGTAGCGAGTTGGCCGGAACTGGCAATGGGAAAGTTGAAGTTAAACATGGTGGAAATGGAAGCGGAAGTGGTGTGAGTAATACTAGAAGATAGTTGCAGCAAATAGTACTAGAGAGATATTGTTATGGTTGATAAAAGGAAGGCTTAAGAGGGAGGCAGAGCGTTTGCTAGGAGCACCACAAGATCAGGCATTAAGGACTAATTGGATAAAAGCCAAGATAGACAAAAGCCAAGTTGATTCCCAATGTAGATTATGCAAATCAAAATAGGGAAGAGTTACTCATATAGTAAGTGAATTTAGCATGCTGGCATAGAAAGGATAGAAGAAAAGACATGAGAATCTTGGGACAGAAATAAATCCACGGGGAGTTATGTAGAAAACTAGGATTTGAACGTACTGATAACTGGTATGAATATGAACGTAGTATAAAGTACTAGAAAGTAAGAAATGTAAAATGTTGTGGGACTTCAACATTAAGACTGACTGAGTGATAGAAGCTAAAAGGCCTGATTTATTAGTAGTAGATAAAGAGAATAGAAAAAGCCCAGATAATTGACTTTACAGTCTCAAACAAGGAAAACATTAATACAAGAAGTATAGAAAAATAGGAAAGTACCAGAACTCAGCTATTGAATTACAGAGACTACGGGAGGGTAAAATGTATCCCAGTAGTTATAGGTGTATCGGGAACTATCTCTAAAGATCTGAACAGATGGATGGAAGAAATAGGCAAAGATCTGAACAGATGGATAGAGGAAATGGGCATAAAACCCTGTTCAGCTGCAGAAAACAGTGTTATTAATAACCGCTAGGATACTTAGGTGGGGTCTTGGCATCTAAGGTTACTCGTTGTAGCCCGATGTTGTGAAGTTTTCTTTTCCAACGGTCTAATCTGTTGCGCGTATAATATTATTATTATTATAATTATTATTATATTATATTATTATTATTATTATTATTATTATTATTATAATTATATCACTATATTATTATTATTATCATTATTATTATTATATTATTATTAATAATAATAATAATAATAATAATAATAATAATAATAATAATAATAACTAATAATAATAATAATAAAACATCAGAGCATCACAACAAATCACAGCACATACCCAAGGCACAGAGGCTGCGCTCGGTAGTGAAGTGAAATCACGTTATAAAAATAAAACACTGAATGATAATAATAATAATAATAATAATAATAATAATAATAATAATAATAATAATTAATAATAATAATATAATAATAAAAATAATAATAATATAATAATAATATAAAATATAATAGTAATAAGAATTCTTTTCTACTCTAGGCACAAGGCCCGAAATTTTTGGGGAGGAGGACAGTCGATTAGATCGACATCAGTACGTGACTGGTACTTGATTTATCGACCCCGAAAGGATGAAAGGCAAAGTCGACCTGCGGCGGAATTTGAACTCAGAACGTAACGGCAGACGAAATACCTATTTCTTTACTACCCTCAAGGGGCTAGACACAGAGAGGACAAACAAGGGCAGACAGACGGATTAAGTCGAATATATCGACCCCAGTGCGTAACTGGTACTTATTTAATCGACCCCGAAAGGATGAAAGGCAAAGTCGACCTCAGTGGAATTTGAACTCAGAACGTAACGGCAGACGAAATACCTATTTCTTTACTACCCACAAGGAACTAAACACAGAGGAGACAAACAAAGGCAGACAAATGGATTAAGTCGATTATATCGACCCCAGTGCGTAACTGGTACTTATTTAATCGACCCCGAAAGGATGAAAGGCCAAAGTCGACCTCGGCGGAATTTGAACTCAAAACGTAACGGCAGACCAAATACCGCTAAGCATTTCGCCCGTGTGTATATGATATATATTATGTATGTATATATATATATAATATATATCATCCTATATATATATATATATATATATATATATTATATATTCTCGATATTGTGTGTAAGGTAGAGGGGGGTCTATGGTTGGCAAGCAAAAGGTATGATTAACAATGAAGAAATATATGCTTGGAATGTCCTAAGGATGGAACTAAAATGGTTTCGGTTCGTAGGTGGGTGTATAACTGAGACTGTTGGGTATGTGTGAATTGTCTGCAATGAATATTTCATATGTATGGTAATTAAAGGTAACATTAGATTCGGGCCCCGAAACCATTAGAAGAAAGACGTGCGTTGTTTGCTTGACATGTCATGAGGTGGGAAGCGGTTGGTAAGATAGAAAAAGGATTGGATTAACGACGAGATATACGTTCGCCATTTGAATAGGAAAAGGGAGAGAAAGGACTAAAGGCTAAGAGGGGAAGTTAAATTCTTATGTCTGAACAGACGGATTTAGGGGATTGGTCAGCGGAAGAGGAAAAAGAAGAGTGGGCCATTAATGGAATTTGAGAAGTGACATAATTACGTATTTTATTGGCGAGACGTGTAGATAAGCATTACGATATAATAATTATGAAGGGTTTTAGGGAAGTGTTCTGACAAAAGCATAATTAAACAACACACAAGTACATATGTATATATGTGTGTGTGTGTATATGTGAGCGTGTGTGTGTATATGTATGTGTACGTGTGCATGTGTGTTTGTGTGTGTATGCATGTGTGTATGTGTAGCACCTTGGCCAAATGTTCTCTACTACATTCCTGGGTCAACGAAATCCTTGTGAGTGGATTTGATAGTCTGAAACTAAAAAGAAGACCGGTTGTATATATATGTATACTATATATAGATAATATATAATATATATATATATATATATATATATATATATATATATATATATATATATATACATATATATATATATATATATATATATATATATATATATAATATATATATATATATATATCTATATATATATATATATATATATATATATATATAAGATATATATATATTGATTCGCTAGCCTCTGCACGCATTTTTTCCTTCTACTTGTTTCTCTCCTTGTTTCTTTTCTGTGTATCTTTCTGTCGAAGAGCGTAGGCTCGAACGTAAAAAGACTTCTTTTATTTATATTCCTGAGCGCTATACTAATACAATTGTTTGTTTGTGTTCCACCTGTCTTCGTCTTTTGTTTATTTTCATAAAGCTTCCCGTTATATATATATATATGTGTGTGTGTGTGTGTGTGTGTGTGTGTGTGTGTGTGTGTGTGTGTGTGTGTGTATGTGTGTGTGTGTGTGTATATATATATAGGCAAAAACGCATGTATAACAACATGACCAGCGATGTGTAACAACATATGACAGTCTGGTCAGTCACGTGATCACATGTACTCTTTTACTCTTTTACTTGTTTCTGTCATTTGACTGCGGCCATGCTGGAGCACAGCCTTTAGTCGAGCAAATCGACCTCAGGACTTGTTCTTTGTAAGCCGAGTACTTATTCTGTCGGTCTATTTTCAATTATCATTATTATTATTATTATTATTATTATTATTATTATTATTATTATTACTTTTTTTTTTCTTCTTTCAAATTTGCTTCCATTTCTTGCCGAGTGTCTTCCCGACACCTAGGGCAAAGAAACTCATAGTATACATTGGTAGGCCATTAAACCAAACTCAGTAGTTCGTTCATTTTTTTTTTTTTTTTTAAAGTTAAATTAAAATACATGAGCAGCAACAGTTCTCACATCGACCATGCTCTTCTCAATACGTGTGATGTACCTGTTAAGACAATCTTTTGCACTTCTTGCAGGGATGGTAAGCCAGGGATCATTCTCATATAATTTTCGGTTCCTTCTTGATCATTCCTAGTGCTCC
>NW_021827389.1:0-10609 GCF_006345805.1 Octopus sinensis | reverse complement strand
CTACAAATAACCCAACACACCACAGCCATCGCCACCACCACCATCACCACCATCTGTACTACCTCCAACACCAGCAACACTATCATCACTGCCACCACCACCACCAACCACAACGCCTACAACACTTACTACAACCTCTAAGCACAACACCAACGCAAACACACTCACACGCACACACATCACCAAAGGCATTCCTCTATGATAAACAATTGTTTTCCTATTTACATAGCTCCGTAATGACAGGAATATCTGACAGTATCTCAAAAATCTAATAACAAAAGGACGATCAAAATAAATTTTCATATATAACGACGACAACAACAAGAGCTACAACAACAAGAACAAGAACAACATAATCGATAAGTACAACGGCAGTATCATTATTATCGACACAATCAATAACAAGAACAAGAAGATGATATAAAGAACAAGGCAACGCTGGGTAGAAGGGAAAACTGTTTAAAAAGGAAGAAAATAAAATTGAAGGAAAATAAAAAAAATATACAAAACGGTTTGAACGGGATATAAATTTATACTTGCTTGTTATATGAAAAACAGTCATTTTTCTATCTATCTATCTATCTATCTATCTATCTATCTATCTATCTATCTATCTATCTATCTATCTATCTATCTATCTATCTATCTGTCTGTCTGTCTGTCTGTCTGTCTGTCTATCTATTCCATCTGTTTTTTCCCTATATCTATATATCTACCTAGCCTTTTCTCTAATACATACATGCTTACACACACACGCATACACACACACACAGGGTACGATAGGTAAATTGTCGCCATATTATGTTTTTAATTTAAAGCATGCGCATTGTTTGTTTGTTTGATTTGGGCGACTACACGGTATAGTAGGGTCAGTTGGGCACGTCTGTGAGAAGAACAGTACCAAGACGCAATTCAGTCTGCCAGAAATTTGGCAACGACATGCTGTAGTGCTTGGCATTCTCGCCATAATCTCCAATACGAACATTTCTAAGTACTTGGTTGTCAATCTAAGGACTGTGTGGACGATTTGGAATGAGTTGGATGAGTTTAATAATGATTACGATGGTACGGTAGCTCGGAAAACTCATTCTGAATTTGTTGGTGAGATCCTGACCATGATTGAAAATGATCCCTCCAAGTCAATCGAGTCCATCGCCAGGGACATGGGACTGTCTGAGTATCTTATCAGAAGACATTTGGTATTCATTATACGAGATGAGAAAGGATCGATTTTTATCGCAAGCCATCAAGGTCAAGAGGAAAGTCCATGTTACGAAGCTTTTGAACAAATACAAGCATCCCCTCCAACTGAACATACTTTGGTTTGTTTCAGACGAGAAACATTTCTGCCAGGATCAGATGGTGATTACACAGAAAAAGGGTTGGCTTGCCGTGTCCCCTCAGACACAATACGGAAGCCTACATCAAGTGCCTGGAGGAGGTGGTGCTGTTCTACGTCAACAAAGTGGCTCCTGAAACACCATATGTCTGACATCTGCACCATGCCAAAAGCAAGAGAACCCAGTCATGGCTGTGAGACAATTTCTGCAACCACATCACCCTTAATATCTGGCCACCCAATTCCCCAGACTTCAGCCTACTTGATTATTATGTGAAGGGCACAGTTGAGCAAGAGACCAACAAAACTCCTTGTAACACCAAAGATGAACTGAAGGCAAGGATTATGGCAGGATTCACCAACATAAACAAGGAGACCATCCAGAAGAGTTGCAGGAGATTCTGAAGTGGTCTGGAGGCCGTGGTTGAAGCCAATGGCGATTTTGTTTAATAAAGTTACTCTTTAGCATTTCAAGATGTTTTTATATAATTTTGGTAAATATTTCTGTTAAAATGAGATGTCAGTGTTATTTTCATTTCTGCGCAATTGATAGGACAACTTATTCACTGCAACTTGTACATGTATATATATATATATATATATATATATATACTAGCAGTATCGCCCGGCGTTGCTCGGGTTTGTAAGGGAAATAACTATATAAGTATTTTTAGAGATGTAAAATATAATAGCCATCTCTATATGGTTAACCACAAAGGGGGGTGTTACTGTAGCTTTTTAGGTTCTGAGATTTAATCATAAATTTTTAGAGTTACTTCCCTTATACATGCCAAAAATGCATTAAAATGGGAAAAATTGATGGTATTTTTTTTTTAAATCGTAGACTCATCGTAGACGTGCGCTAATACCCAGAAGGGCTCGATATGAATCATGACTATAAGATACCCGGTTTTGGTTAAACTGCACCGCAAAATATGGGAGTAGTTAGGAATCTAAATCGTAGGAGACAGACAGCACACAACCTCACATTTATATATAAAGAAGTTATACATACATATACATACAAACATGCATACATACACACACACACACACATACTCACCCCCACACACACATATAGATAATGGGCTTCTTTCAGTCTTTGTTTACCAAATACACTCACAAGGCTTTGGTCGGCCCGAAGTTATAATAGAAAACACTTGTACAAGGTGCCACGCAGTGGCACTGAACCCGGAACCATGTGGATGGGAAGCAAGGTACCACACAGACACAACCAGTATATATATATATTTATACGTATATTTATCCGAATATTCTGGATAAATATATTCTTTTTGTGGATCAATAATGCAATCCATTGGTTTTACGCGGAAATTTCTCCACCGTTTCTAGGGTTTCACTTAACAATATTGGCAATGGGCCTTCCTGTCGGATGAAAAAAAAATTACGGCACGTCAGATGAAAAATAATGCGAGCGCACGGCTCTCTCTCTCTTCTCTCTCTCTCTCTCTCTCTATGTAATATATATATATATATATATATTATATATATATATATATATATAATATATATATATATATATATATACACACACATAATATATACACACACATACACACACACACACAACACCACACACAACACACACACACACATATATATATATATATACAGTTCTATATTTAAGAGATGGGGAATTATGTATAGTATTTACCTTATTTACATTTGACGATATATGTCCTCATCTTGTTTGTTGTTAACAACAAACAAGATGAGGACAAATATCCGTCAAATATATATATATATATATGTATATATATATATATATAATGTGACCGCGTGTGTACCGTTGGCAATTTCTTTCCTCTGTCTTCCCATCTCTGGATCTTTCCTTCTCCTATGTTTCCGACGAAGAGCTCCGCTCGAAACGTAAACCCTCCTTCTTTCCTTATTTCCTGGCGTCCAATAATACTATATTTGTTCCACGTCCTCGCGTTGTTGGGGTGTTTTTTTCTTGTGCTTTCATGTTTGGATTAACTATATATATATATATATAGATATATCATATAATATATATATATATGAATTTTATAGGAAAACAAAAGACGAAGACAGGTGTATAAACAACAAACAGGTGTATTAGTTTGACTTTCGGGAAGGTGAGAAATTGTTTTTAAGTTTCGAGCCTAGGCTCTTCAACAGAAAGGAGAATATAAACAGAGGGGGAATATAAAAAAAAAAAAAAAATTGGCGCTAGCTGTCAACACGTGTGTTTGTGTATATGTATTAAATTTGCGTTAAACCGTGCTAATGTGAAGGAAGGGTGTCTGTTTTAATCGAACATTTGAGTTAGCCGATGCTAGTAGTAAATATATTATACACATACGATGCTGGACACTTACATTATGCAAATTAGTTGTTCCACTTTTCTGTATCTAGTGTACCTGTTGAGTATATAAGCAAATTGGCTGCTTACTTCTCTGATTTTGGTCAAATGATGCAGATGCCTCTGATGAGAATCCAATAAGATTCAAAATTCGATTAAGGGTCTTAATTAATTACTTTTCACTCTAGGGATAAACAGCTTAATTAGCCCGTCTTATTTCTTTCCTGCCCACAAGGGCCTACACACAGAGGGGACAAACGGATTAAGTCGATTATATCGACCCCAGTGCGAAACTGGTACTTATTTTATCGACCCCGAAAGGATGAAAGGCAAAGTCGACCTCGGCGGAATTTGAACTCAGAACGTAACGACAGACGAAATACCTATTTCTTTATCACCCACAAGGGGCTAAACATAGAGGGGACAAACAAGGATAGACATAGGTATTAAGTCGATTACATCGACCCCAGTGCGTAACTAGTACTTAATTTATTGACCCCGAAAGGATGAAAGGCAAAGTCGACCTCGGCGGTATTTGAACTCAGAACGTAGCGGCAGACGAAATACCGCTAAGCATTTCGTCCGGCGTGCTAACGTTCTGCCAGCCCTTCTTATTGAAGTACTATATAGGTTAGATATATTTATATTTGTGTGTGTAAGTGTGTGATTATATATATACCTCAGCTTAACATGTTATATAATAACATTATTGAAAATGCTATACGCATCATATAAGTCTATAAATTTTATAAACAATATGAAAAACAAATATGTTTCGGTGGGGTGCTGCATACCCCGGGCTCACATAAGAGTAAAATAAAATTTAATTCAATAAACATATTCTCAGACAAATTCATATTTCAATAAAATGACATCAAGAGTTATTTCCCTGCTTGTCGTTTATGCATATGCAATAAAGAAAAAAAATCATTTTAACTCACCCGTCCGCCAGCTTTGAAGATAAACAAACCAAAATAATGAGTTGGAGCAACTCACCCAATGAGCATTTCTGCCAAGTTTGGTGAAAATCCGCTCAGCCGTTTTCCAGCAATTTTGAAAACACACAAAGACGAGGAACTACAGTATCCCGCTATCGCTTACGCGCGCAGTGTAATTATATAGCATTGCAGTATAAACAAATTTTTTGATGTGAATAACGTGAAATATCAATTTTCTTTCCCTATTGTAGGACTGACATGAGCTTGTCGGATTAAGGTAGATGTATTAATTCGCAGACTTGTTTTTACCAGTTCATAATGCAATGCTGCTAAAGTGGTCCCTTAGACTCACTGCGGTCTAAGGTGACTCAAGTAGGGCTGAATTAACAGTAGGTGAGGCATCAATACCTTTCCCCTGTCTTCTGATGCGTACAATCAAAATACATTTCAACGAATCTTTTAAAATCTCTTCTACTTCCAAAGTGTACAGAAGATTTTTCTCAACCATTGGCTAAAGTTTTTCTAATTACATAATGTTCGTAAACTGAACGAAGCAGACTTGAATAATTGTTTGCGAGTGAAGGCGAGTGGCTTCATTGTGGCTAGGGTGTTGCTGCTCTCAAGATCTTAAGATCGAGGTTTTGATCACCAGACTGGGCGTAGTATTGTGGTCTTCAGCAAACACATCATTTCAAGCTGGCTCAGTCCACTCTGTAGTAAATGAGTAACTCTGCGGCAGACGAAATCCTATCATCTTCCGCTGAAGGTGGGGGGAGGCTGTGATTTCCATCACTTAATTGTCATGGAGACTGGGTGACCGGCCATGTGAGTCCTGAGACACAAGACAATAATGACCAGGGGACAATGATGAAGAAGGACGAGCCAGGTTATGGACGACGGATTGATGTAATTTGCTTTCAATTCAATATAAGACATCCCCCGAAAATAAGCCCTAATGCGTTTTGGGGATGCAAAATTAATATAAGACCGGGTCTTATTTTCAGGCAAACACAGTATACCAGTTTAGTAGGTGACGTTCTATAAAACAACTTAACTTCCGGTGCCTCGTAACTTTTCTTCGCATTTCTCTGGTTAAATGCAATATTAAAGACTCTAAACAACATATATGCATTAAGTGTGACACACGGATTGCCTGTTTGAACTAATATTGCTTTCGTCGCTAATAACAAATTTCTTATTCAGCCTAGCGGATAAATGCGACATCAATGACCTTTCAGTCACTGCTTAGCTATTTCAGCCAGTAACCAATTTTCGTTCTGTAAGCGACACCAGTAGATACTTAGGGAAGCAGAAATCCGGATTTAGCAACTCTACAACCGCCGTTTGTACCTTTTTCACACTATATTTGTCTTATAAGAGAACGCTTTTCTTGAGACAGATACTGCATTTTAGAAAGCGTTGCACACACACACACAAACACACACACACACATACACACACACACACACACACATACACACACACACACACACACACGCACACAGACATACATATGTATTTGTGTGTGTGAATTTGTGTTGCAAGATTCCTTATGTGAAGACGTGTGTTGAAACAGATATTGTTGTATTTCGGAACGATCATTTTTTTCTTTGGCAACTACACTCACGCACTATATATTCATTCTTCACTCGTTTATTACTGACCTTATTCTAACTCATGTCCAGTGTGCGGAAAATTTTCGTCACAGACACTTTCCGTCTTCGTTTGTGCTTATTCCGTATATATATATATATATATATATATATATATATATATATATATATATATATATATATATATATATATTGTGTGTTGTGTGTGTGTGTGTGTTATGTATAGTCATACGCACATGAGTGGCTGTGTGGTAATAGCTTGCTTACCAACCACATGGTTCCGGGATCAGTCCCACTGCGTGACACCTTGGGCAAGTGTCTTCTATTATAGCCTCGGGCCGACCAAAGCCTTGTGAGTGGATTTGGTAGACGGAAACTGAAAGAAGCCCGTCGTATATATATATATATATATATATATATATATATAAAGAGACGTGACTTCGATGCTGCGGTCTGTGAGTCTTCGGTGGATTAGTTTGCCGGCCGAACCTTCCTAGTCAATATGACACCCTTCTTTGTGTAAAGGTATCATAAGTATATATTTTACAAAAAGATATTGAATAATACATCAGTTTAAAGTTCAATTGTTTTAATATAATTCGACATATGGCCGTGACTGGCAGAAGAATTAGAACGACGGACAAAATATTTCCCGTCAATTCATTCGCACTTACGATCTGACCGGAGAATTCGAAAACCCAATACACTAACCACTAGACTACGCGCCATGCATGCATATATGTGTTCGATACATACATGCATACATGCATACATACATTCATACATACATGCATGCATATATATATATATACATAACCACACACATACATAGACACACAGACACACATATATTTCACCATACATATATGTGTGTGTGTGTGTAAATGTGTGCGGTATGTGCGTGTGTGTTTGCATACATAAAGATATTGCATCGTGTGTGTGTTTATATATACATAATACCATATATGCAATATATATATATATATACATATATATAAACATACAGATACACATATATATATATACATGCATACATACATATATATATATATATTCATAACACCACGTTTTAATGCTTGCCAAACAGTTTTCTATCTGAAAGTCTAATCTTTATTAGTTATTACATAAAATATTTATAACATGTTAATAGCATTTCGGCATATTTAGTGTCGTGCTGTGAAATAATAATTACTAAAGGGTTGTAACCTCATATATATATATATATATATATATATATATATTTATTATCATTATTTCTGGTGGGGTGGAGGCGGGTGTTATAGAGTGCGGCCGACCGTTAGATGTCAGCAGCGTGATATGCTTAAAGACTTTCATTTTTCTTTCTGTTTTTCGCCAGACTTGCGTGTGATTGTCACATTTTTTTCTCTAAGTACGACCAACCGTCATTCGCGTGTGAATATGGCTTGTTGACATGCACCCAGAGTATCGTGCAATATTTCTGTTTTTGATTTTGTTTTCCTTCCGATTATCTCATCATCTACATCAATGGTCCTCAACCAGAGTCCATACGGCCCTTAGGGGTCGACAGAAGATTTTGTTTGTTAAAAATTATATGCAAGAAATTGTTTATACTTCTACAACCCACAAAATATTTCAACAATTTTCTTTTTTATACAATATCTAATAATATTAATTATAAAGTGGCGAGCTGACAGAAACGTTAGTACGTCGGGCGAAATGTTTAGCGGTATTTAGTCTGTCGTTACGTTGTGAGTTCAAATTCCGCCGAGGTCAACTTTGCCTTTCATCCTTTCGGGGTCGATAAATTAAGTACCAGTTACGCTCTGGGGTCGATATAATCGACTTAATACCTATGTCTGTCCTTGTTTGTCCCCTCTATGTTTAGCCCCTTGTGGGTAATAAAGAAATAGGTATTTAGTCTGCCGCTACGTTCTGAGTTCAAATTTAATCGTATGAAATGAATACAAAAGTATGAATGAGGGAAACGAACGGCGCCCGCCGACCGCCAGCCTCTTTCACTATTTTCCGCTCAGCCGGCATCCGACCAAGCTCAAAGCTTCACTTAAGCACACCGATAGTGCCAGGTCAGGGCGCCTTAATCGGAAGCGGAATACATCTTCTGGGAGGGAGTTTATTACCTTGAAAAGATCCATATCTGAGATGACCTCCACATCCACTTGCGGAAGCCATCCAGGATCTTTAATGCAGGTCATGTCTCCTCCCCTGGCAAACTTTTTAGTAAACTTTCCCACCGCCTCTTCCCTGTGGAAGAAGACCAAAAATTCTTCCTCCACATGGGTCGAGGCCATAACTTCCACCGTCGGTGGCACAAATTCCCACCGGCAGGTCTTTGGAACATGCCGGCAGTGTATTAACCGCATGCACTGCCCCGTTTTTCTTCTTTTCTTCCCCTTTGCTACGAGAGGGTGTAGTTCCTCCGCTTTAACCGGATGATCTTCCCTCCGGCAGCCTTGGGGTCCTTGGGTGGACAACCATTGTTGTCCACCTTTTTCCTTTTTTTCCACTTTTTTCGGGAAGGTATCCACTGCCTCCATCTCTCCCTCCGAAGGAAGAGGTAGGGGTTCTTCCATAACTAACTGTTCCAGGACCTTACCATGGTCCTGGGGACAGTTCTTTTTAATGTGACCTGGTTCCAGGCACAGGTGACACTCGGGGGGCGGGGCGTCCCTCAAGAATCACCGGATACCTACAACCATTTTAAGAAAATCTGGAAACACCAGATTCTTGGCTGATTGGGTCCATAGGGTCAAAACAACTTGTGACCCCACCCAATCAGCCGCAGGCATAATTTTGACATTGAGGAGCTTGGCTCCGCAGGCACCCAGACCCCGGCGGGTATTGACTTCTATCCACTCGGGTTCTATACCGGGTGACAACCCGCAGACCCAAGCCTTTGTCAACTTCTTCCCACAATACGTGTAAAGAAACAATATATCTTCGCCCTCTAAGGGCTGACTCGCGAAATTGCGAGCTTCTTCACGAGTGTCAAATAGCAACCACACCGTCGCATATTTGACACCCCTGGAAATAAATTTTATAGTTGGTATGTATTCCGCCAAATCTCTCTATATATCAATCTTTTTAAAGTGGGTGATGAAGTACATCCGCAGCACCACCGTCCTCTCCTCAAGACTTTTTATGTCTGGCTAGGGCAATTTCTCACTCCAATACATTATCAGCTTTCTTTGCCATGTTTTTAAGTTCAAAAAAGTCAAACACAAGTTCAAAAAAGTTTGAAGAAAAAAGGAAGACAGAAGAATGAAGGAAGACAATTCAAAACACAGCAGAATTCAATAAAGCACAATTCCGGCCGACAGTACTCCTGGCTTAGGGTAATCCACCAGCAGGAACAGAACTCCATAAATTGGTACAATTGCACGAATTTCACAACTTTTCGGTAAAATCCACAATTTTCACAATTTTTGGTACAATTCCACGAATTTCACAACTTTTTCTTAAAATCCACAAATTTCACAACTTTTGGTAAAATTCCACGAATTTCACAACTTCTTTTGGAGGTAAGACACGCCCCCAAAACAACAATTCTCACACAAAGTGAGTCACTTAGCGCGACTGCAAGCAGACAAATGCCGCGACTCAGTGAGGATTTCTTATTTGCAAAAAGAAAAACAATATCAAATAACAAAACCTCGCTAAATCCACCCCGCAAAAGCCTACCTTACAGTAGCGCCTTCCACGTTCTTCAATTCAAGAGCGCTGCGAAAGCAACATCTTGACAATACCAGTGTAGCAGTAACTGACTAATGCATGTGCAGTAAGCGAGCTACTTACCACAGCCACTGTTGCTAGTATACTTATAGTTTTTCTCTATCAGTTTCTTTCTATCGCAAGCTTATCCTTGAATTGTACGGTCTATTTACTCCTTAGGCAGGTTTAGGGGTTTACGAGGTATCAAGATGTGTTACTACACTGGTGGGCTTGAGCAACTTAATTCAAGAAATCAGCTCTCCAACTTCTGTACACATAAGCTTTAGTGAAGGCGTGTGGCTTAGTTGTTCGAGCATTCGGTTCACGATCGTAAAGCCGTGAGTTCGATTCCCGGGGGTGCATTGTGTACTTGGGCAAAACTCTTTATTGCTCCGGTCCACTCAATTGGTAAAATGAGCCTTGTCACATTCTGTGTCACTCTGAATCTCTTTGAGAACGGCGTTAAGGATACGCATGTCTGTGGAATACTCAGCCACTTGCAGGTCAGTTTCACGAATAGGTTATTCCATTTATCGAATCAACTAGAACCTTCGTCATCGTAACCGACCGAGTGTCACTTAGTTTTGCTATTTGACCGATAAGTGGGGCATTCCACAAGTTATAAAACCCCGGGATAAAAAAGACCCAACGTGAGTGATAT
>NW_021827388.1:7500-10684 GCF_006345805.1 Octopus sinensis | reverse complement strand
ATTAAATCGATTATATCGACACCAGTGCGTAACTGGTACTTATTTAATCGACCCCCGAAAGGATGAAAGGCAAAGTCGACCTCGGCGGAATTTGAACTCGGAACGTAACGGCAGACGAAATACGGCTACGCATTTCGCCCGGCGTGCTAACGTTTCTGCCAGCTCGCCGCCTTCGTATCAGCATATCATATAGTCACGGCAGATGAGGAAGCAGAAGTATCTCGCGGAGAGGAGGACTGGTTGGGAGTCTAGTCGACGGGTCGCCCGGGAGCAGGAGGATGAAGAGGAGGAGGAGGAGGCGGAGGAGGAGGAGGAGGAGGGCTGGGAGGAGAGGAGGAGGAGGCGGAGGAGGAGGACGACGAGGAGTAGGAGGACGAGGACGAGGCGGAGGAGGAGGGCGACGAGGAGTAGGAGGACGAGGAGGAGGAGGCGGAGGAGGCGGAGGAGGCGGAGGGGGAGGACGAGGAGGAGGAGCAGGAGGACGATGGAGGCGGAGGAGGAGGAAGACGAAGAGGACGAGGAGTAGGAGGACGAGGAGGAGGCGGAGGAGGAGGACGAGGAGTAGGAGGAGGAGGAGGCGGAGGAGGAGGAAGACGAGGAGTAGGAGGACGAGGAGGAGGCGGAGGACGAGGAGTAGGACGAGGAGGACGAGGAGGACGAGGAGGAGAACGAGGACGAGGACGAGGAGGAGGAGGAGACGACGACGACGAGGAGGAGGAAGTGCAGATCCAATGCACCAAATCCCTAATAACCTGAGTGACAGGATATGTGACAACCCGTCTGGATAAAGACTATGGCTGAACTTGGATTACAGAAAGGTGGAGAATCGTAGTTTTTCATGATTGTCATTCTACAGATAATTTCGATATCTGGGGCAATTTATAATCTGCAATAACTCCTTGAAATTTAAAGGATGAACTGTGTTGTACAAAAGGGTGGAAATGAGATATGTGAGACCTTTTTCTTTATATAACCTTGTCACCGAGAAGCCGGACGGCAAAAATGCAGTTTCAAACTCCTGTGAGTAAGAGGTGGTTGTATATACATATATACATATATACTTACACATGTACGTAAGTACATAAATACACATACACTGACACCCACACCAAACATATATAACACTGTTATATATAACATAAGACGGTGAGCTGGCAGAAACGTTTGCTCGCCGGGCGAAATGCCTAGCCGTATTTCGTCCGTGGTTACGTTCCGAGTTCAAATTCCGCCGAGGTCGACCTAGCCTTTCATCCTTTCGGGGTCGATAAATTAAGTACCAGTTACGCACTGGTGTCGACGTAATCGACTTAATCCGTTTGTGTCCTTGTTTGTCCCCTCTGTGTTTAGCCCCTTGTGGGTAGTAAAGAAATATAACACTGTTTTACATGATTTTTGTGTGTGGGTAGTAACTGTTATTTGCTCTTTGCTTACCCCTAGAAAGTATGGAAAAGGGCTAATATCTTCTTCAAACTTTGCTTTTGTTATATATATTTTCAAACCCCCAAAGAATCCTTCTCAATACATGGCTATGATGCTCCCTCACAACTCCTGCTCATGATCACAGATCTACTTATTGTCAGCCACTAAGGGATATTGCTTAGTCGGTTGAGGCCAAGCAACTGACAAGCAAACCTGTGGTATTGAGCAGAAAATTTGCAACTCAGCACTAAATCTGTCTGGAATATAACGGAAAATAGGTCAGTTTCAAAAAATAGGTCACAAAAGCAAAGTTTGAAGGGAATTGTAGTCATTCCCTTTGGTTTCTAGATAGACGCAAAAATAAAAATAACACTTACTGACCAAAGCAAAAATTTAAGAAATTTTAAAATTGCTACACAGTGTAATTTACTGTTTCGTTATTGATAAGAACAACAGAGAGGTGGAGTACTCCGTCCAGTGAGAGATACATATCACTTAATAAGCACAGGATTTAAATGTGGACTACTATAGTTTTCATGCTCTAACGAGCTTGTAGGGCGCGCCGAGTATTAATTCTGTAATCGTTCAGGCACAAAAATAAATATGGGTTTCTGAATAATTGCAGGATAATGCACGGCACTCTATACAAGCACGTTCGATTACTGTACTTTTCGAGTATGAAACATAGTTGTCACATTTACATTCTATGTTAATTAAATCGCAAGCTCGAACACACACACACACACACACACACACACACACACACACACACACACACACACACACACACACACACACACACACACACACAACGCTCAGTCAGAGAAAATTCTTCCAACCATAATCATAAGAGACCTGACATAGTTATTAGGGCTGAAAAGAAAAACACATGTGCAGTCATTAAGGTTAGCTGTCTTGCAGATGTGAACCACTTCCAAAATCAGAAAGAAGGGAAAAGAATACCAATAAACAAGTGCTTTAAAACCTGCAACTCCTCTACTAAATTTATATTTATACCAATCCTCATTGGTGCATTTGATTATGTTAGTAAATGTTTAAGGGACAGTCGGGAGAAGTTGAGATTTCTAAGTTAAGAAACAGACCGATTAACACAAACTTTACAGGTACGATTTGTAAGAGGAAGAGTAAAAATATGCAAGACTTTCTTAAAGTTCGATATGTAACAATAATGGACTTCTCGTTTCTTTGTGAGAAACCATTTGCTTCATTCTCGAAAGAACTTTAATAGATAAAAGCAGAATGTAAAGTTAGACATACATACACATACACATGTTTACATACACACATACATACGTAAGTACACGCAAACCCTGATGCATATCTAAATATGTTTGCACAGATACATATACACACACATCTGTGTAAGTGCACGCGTATGTGCTCACACATATATCTGCGTGCAAATACGCATATGCACACACATATACGCACATACTCACATGTGCAAACATACACACATATTCACACATACACACACGTCCACACATACAAGCCACACACAAACAGATTTGCATATACACATCTACACGCATACACATACACTGATACAAACACATACATACATATACACACATACTTACATATACACACATACACATACACACACACACACACCCTCATGCAAATACACATACACACACATACACACTTGTTCCGACGTTTCTGTACTTTCCGAATATGCCAAAGACATGTCAGAACATCTGTGGGCGTTTTTCCATTATGGATGGACATCGATATAATTTTT
>NW_021827388.1:0-2500 GCF_006345805.1 Octopus sinensis | reverse complement strand
ACTGAGAAAGGGTTGAGAATTTTCGAAGTTTTCCGTCAGAGAATTCGGAAGCTTTCGAAGAGGAGCCTCTGCTCGTGGTAACACTTGGACAATATTTCTGATCCACGATTAAGAGATATTGCAATACGTGGGGTGGGGTTGAGGTTATACGTCTACTAGCAGCATAGCCCGGCGTTGCCCGGGTATGTAAGAGCCCCTAGTAGGCAACGACTAATCCCAATCTAGTCCTTTCCCTCTAGGGAACGAAGGCGCATGTGTAGGTTGCAATGTCTTCTGTGTATACGATGTTCCTAGCTGTCCCTTTGGGCGAAAACGCGATTTCCCGAAATGGCATGATTTTATCGATTTCTTCTGATAGTAAGGTATTGCATGGAAAACTAACGTCAGAATTAAGTTTCTTAGGGTAACATTAAGTTGCGAAAACTACAACAGAAAATGTGTTGCATATAAAAAGCTGAGATTCTCGACCCCATGTCGAATTTATCGATTTTTTTCAAAACTGGGGGAACTTTTCAAAATTTTCGCTGCGTTAGTTTGAATTATGACATTGGGCTATGTGTGTGTCAAGTTTCATCAGAATCGGTTGTGAAAGCCGTGGTCAGTATGAGGGTACAACCTGACAGACACACAGACACACAGACAGACAAACTGCCGTTTATATAGAGAGAGATGTCCAGTTAGCACATGGCTTAGTGCTATCAACGACGTTACGAGTTATTGGAGGTTGTGTCAGTTCCTGATAGGATATCATAAACAAGCGTGTGGAAAGACACCGACTGTTATAGACTGGCGGGTGGGAAAGAGGTGGCTGCATGATTATATGTTTGTACTTTTCAGAAGTCATGTTCTCCATACAGGAATAAATCACCTTTAACTTGCGAGTTAAAGATATTGTGGTATTTGTGAGCGGGTGGGAAATGGTGTCTTGTGTTGAGACATTTCTGCTTATACAGGAATAAATCACCTTTAACTTGCGAGTTAAAGATATTGTGGTATTTGTGAGCGGGTGGGAATTGGTGTCTTGCGTTGAGACATTTCTGCTTATATAGGAATAAATCACCTTTAACTTGCGAGTTAAAGATATTGTGGTATTTGTGAGCGGGTGGGAAATGGTGTCTTGTGTTGAGATATTTCTGCTTATACAGGAATAAATCACCTTTAACTTGCGAGTTAAAGATATTGTGGTATTTGTGAGCGGGTGGGAAATGGTGTCTTGTGTTGAGATATTTCTGCTTATACAGGAATAAATCACCTTTAACTTGCGAGTTAAAGATATTGTGGTATTTGTGAGCGGGTGGGAAATGGTGTCTTGTGTTGAGATATTTCTGCTTATACAGGAATAAATCACCTTTAACTTGCGAGTTAAAGATATGTGTGGTATTTGTGAGCGGGTGGTGGGAATGTTGTCTTGCGTTGAGACATTTCTGCTTATATAGGAATAAATCACCTTTAACTTGCGAGTTAAAGATATTGTGGTATTTGTGAGCGGGTGGGAAATGGTGTCTTATGTTGAGACATTTCTGCTTATGTTTGTAGTGACTCCTATGTTGCTCTGTGAATTAAACCAGACTACTGTCCTCTTGTTAGTTCTGCTATGTTCAACGTCTTCATAGGGGTATGACGGGAATGATGTGGGGGATATTGCGATTTTTTTAACAATCAACAATCTTTTAAAAACTTCATCTCGTTACTTAAGGCTCAATGCAATGTCAAAACCTTATCTTCTTTATCAGTTGATAAGATTAGGTTCAAAGAAATAAAGGCGGCGAGCTGGCAGACCCGTTAGCACGCCGGGCGAAATGCGTTGCCGTATTTCGTCTGACGTTACGTTCTGAGTTCAAATTCCGCCGAGGTCGACTTTGCCTTTCATCCTTTCGGGGTCGATAAATTAAGTACCAGTTACGCACTGGGGTCGATGTAATCGACTTAATCCGTTTGTCTGTCCTTGTTTGTCCCCTCTATGTGGGTAATACCCTCTTGTGGGTAATAAAGAAGCAGATAAGATTAGGTTCAAAGAAATAAGTACAGATATAAAAACCAAAAGTCACTCATTTTATCACAATTCAAGTAATTCTTCTTAAACGTGTTGCAGTAGAATCAACATCATATTTAAATGGTTCTATCAAACGTGGTTTTACTTCAAAGGAAAATAAATTAGATAATCTTTAGTCCAAGTTAGTTTCTAAAGATAATCAGTATCTAGAATATATTTCAAGATCCATATTAAGTGAAGAGCATATTTCTGTCAGCTGTCAAAGAGGTTTTTCATGCTGTGAAGCAGGTTCTTAAGTAAAGTTTCTTGAAAATTTTCCAATTTTTTCTTTCCATTTACTTTCAATAATGTTTAACAATCACTCAATAATAATGAAATTTCATTGAAGATGAAATGATATCTCATTAAGTTTTTGAAATATCCAATATAGATAGCAAATGTTATTTTGATATTTCCTTATTTCTTTTGCGGTATGTCCACCCACTCCACTTTCTTGAAAGAGATATA